>NC_064282.1:93352924-93392758 GCF_019186545.1 Solanum stenotomum
TCTCTTAATTGTAAATTTCTAACTACTATGTTGTTGTCTTTCTTTTGTTTGGAAAAGATCATGACTGATCCAGATGTTCCAGGTCCTAGTGATCCTTACTTAAGGGAACACCTCCACTGGTAATTAATTTCTCCCGGTTTCTTTTCAATTGTCATGTTACGTTTTTTTTAGAAGTTAATTTGACTAATTTTTAAAGTTACATTATATTATAATAATTCGATATTTTAAGCTAAAAATTTAAATATTCAAAATCTATAAGGAAAATATTATAAATTGCAATTTTTTTTTGCATTATCAATATGATAACACCATCTAGTAATTAATTAATGTACAATTTGCATGGGCTTTAAATGTGGTTTTGCTTTTGCAGGATTGTGACGGATATTCCTGGTTCAACTGATGCTTCTTTTGGTAATAACCAAATTAAGTTGACTATTTCGTTATCATTTTATTTACTTAATTATATCTTCAAGACTACACGTAGTAATACATCAAATTCATACAGGAAAAGAGATAGTGAGCTACGATAGTCCAAAACCAGTGATTGGAATTCATCGATACGTGTTCGTATTATATAGGCAAAATAATGGAAGACAAACAGTGAAATCACCAGTAACAAGAGATCATTTCAACACTCAAAAATTTGCAGCAGAAAATGGATTGGGTTCCCCTGTTGCTGCTGTCTACTTTAATGCCCAAAGAGAAACTGCTGCTAGAAGAAGATGAACCAACCATCCATCTACATCAACAAATAAAAATAAAAGTATGCATAATAATATACGCAGAATTTTTCGTAAGTAATGTTACTCCTGACTCCTGATCATGGATCATGTTGATTCAGGGGCAGTGCTGAAACATAATGTTGGACGATCTCCATTTTCATATGGTAATTGAAGTCAAACAGGAGCAAATCAGGTATAATAACAATCAAAGTGGTAGGTGGGTATTCAAATAAAGGAGTACTTTGTCCTATTATATAATTTATAGGATAGACTAGACTGATGTATTATTATAAAATTTAAATTTTAATAATACATGTATGATTCTCAGTACCTATATTAATAGTTCTTGAATTACTTATATCGCAATTCACGAATTATTTTACAGAGAGTCAAAACTAACTCTTATATTTCCTTTATTTCAATTTATGTGACATATTTCGTTTTTCGAGAGTCAAATAATTTAAATTTGATTAAAAATTTGTGTATGAATTTTTTTATTTTTTTGAAATGAAATTTATATATATGTGTGTGTGTGTGAAAACTAAGTAAAAAGTACTACAAGTCGCAAATATTGACAATCCAGAATATTTATAAAATATATGAAAAATTTACAATCAAAGATAGACTTGTTTAAATTCCGATGAATTAGGTGGGGGTTGGATCATAGGCCCATCGATCGGTGCACCCGGTTAAAAAAATAATTATTAAAATTTTGATTCAATCGTTGGGCCAATGGTGCTATTTTTGCAACAACAAAAAAAACAAACAGTAGCTAGACCAACGAAAAAAATCTGATATATTGGACTCAAAATATCCCAAACTAATCAAAAAAAAAAAAAAATTAACCCCCATGTTTAAAAATTATGTTTTAACCTACAAAAACATTTCGGACATTTCATTATTTTTCTTACAACAATCTCCTTATTTTCTCTTAATTTGTCATTTAAAGTCTTAATTTTCTAGCAATTTCTTATTATTTTTGCAATTAATAACATCAAGTAAAAGTTTTCAACTTTCAAGTGTTCAATTCATCAATTTACGAATATTACATTATTCTTTTATCTCCAAAAATTTGATATATTTGTTTACTTTTATTTAGTATATTAATTCTTAAATATCTAATTATATTAATTTTGTACTTATAATTTTATTAATTTAATTTTCATAATGGATAAAATAAGGAAAGTAAGTAAAAATATTAAAAATTTGTGTCCCAAAGATAAATAGTAATAAGAAAAAAAAAATGATTTTGATAAAGATAGTATAAGTACTAGATTTTATTTTGTATGTCTCCAATACCATCTAGTAAAATAAGAGACATAGGTGTAGGTGTACATGATATGAATTATTTAAAGACCCCAAAAACTTACGCTATAAAGGAAGAACATGAAGTAGATGTAGACATAGATAATAATAATAATAATGATGATGATGAAAAGATATATCCTCTAATCTCGTCATTACTCGTACTCAGTCTCAAACTCATAATCTTCCTCTACTATCTTAAAAACATGAGAAAACTAATAATTTGTGAAATTATTTTACTTAAATAGAAAGAATCGACATAGTTTAATGCAATATTTGTCTGAATAAGTATCAACATAAGATTGGGGGACGAATCAATTGATTAGACATTTGAATAATAACGACAACGGATGAAAAGAACAATTATAAGAAGGTGCAGATGTTACTAGAGTACCAATCCAAACTAGATTCAATTTGTAGACCAGTAAATTAATTGGGACCTATAATAAAATGAAAGTCCGCGAATAATTAGCAAAAATAATAGTTTTGGCTTATTGTCCTTCGCACTTGCATCTTCTGATGCTTTTATCCATTATATATAGTCAGTGTATAATCTCATGATCAGTGGCTAAGTCAGAAGTATTGTTAAGGGTGTCCAAGATTTAATATATGCGTGTGAAATTATTTTTTGACTTATACACTTTGTATAATTTTCTATATACATAAAAAATGAAAAAAAAAATTCTATATACATTGTATAATTTTTCAATAAATAGTGTCTAACTGACTACCCTGAGCTATATGTGGCTACGCCACTGCCCATGATCAAAGATATTTCTAAAAGTACTTGTCAATCAAATATTATTAAACTCTATAAACAATATGCATACTACTTACATTAGTTATTAACAAATCTTTCATGTACCGTTCTCTCACTTTTGATTGTGAATGTGCTTTAAAAATGATTATTTGACAATTAGTTATCATCGAATAGATAGTAATTATCATGTAAAAATACACTTTAGCATTTTAATATGATGAAGGCGGAGAGTATGCACCAATAACAAGGGTTCATTTCAACACAAAATTTTTTATAAGTGGTGTCACGGTATTTAATAACAAAAAGACTAGTATCATAGTCGATGCATACTCTGCCAATTAGGTTGCACCTGCGGCGCGCTATCCATTTATTTGTCGTATTTATTTATTACTTTATCTTTCATGTTAACCTTTTCAAAGGGTTTTTCTAGTTTAATGTATTTGGTTGAAACTTGAAAATAATATATAAGTATTAATAATACATGTATCATTTTCAATATCCATATATTAATAAAAAAAATCTTGGCTTACTTACACTGCATTTCACGAATTATTTTACTTCAAAATTTAACAAGAAACATTAGTAAACATGGCATTATGCAAGTGGTGGAGCTATAGTGCTTCAAGGTCAATACATCAAAAGAGATATTTAGTAGTGATAAATTTTTTGGCAGTATTTATTGTCGCAAATATATTTAACTACAATTGAGTTAATATTATATTGAAAGTCGTTAAAGTCTTTAGTAGGGATGTTCAAAACCGAATTATAATCGATAAGTCAACCACAAATTGACTTATTGGTATTGGGTTATCGAATTAACTGTTGGAGAACGGATTAAAATTTTATAATTAACGGTTTATTGGTGTGGGGTGGATTTTTCTAGTTCCTTATCGGGTAAATCATTATCCTGTTTAGAGTTACCGTACTTACATTTCTATTCTATGTATATTAGGCTCATTTAATATTTTATCATAATATATAAGAGTAATTATATATTTTTTCTTTGTTAGTCCTAACTCCAAAAAGCTAAAGCCGTAAAGCCATGAAAACCTATTTACTTTTCAATAATTATCTAGTTTGCTTTAAAGAATAGAAAGCAAGACAGCAAACTTAGAAAAACATTGAAAATATGTAAATGAAAAGTATGGAGCAATTTGTCGAGACATTGGTAAATATGTTTCCAGTGGACAATGAAAATGGGATAACAAGTTGAAAATCTGGATCAAATTATCCATTCGATGTTGTTACTGCTTCAAGTCATTTTTTTTGTAAAGTGTGTTCATCGAAAAAAAAGATACCATAGAGATTACATGTTAGTCGTTACACCACTCGATAATCGTCCGATAATTGCTAATATGTTACCAAACCAACCAATATTTTGTAGGTAGACTAGCTCTGATAGGCCAAATCGTTTAGCAAAATTATCCGTTTGATCTGTCTTATGAACAATCCTAGTCTTTAGTATTGCCCCTGTCCAACAATAGTTGTCCACACTTGGCACCGGAATTAAAAAGTAGTAAATCATAGGGGTAATTTTATCAGATCACCTTCTTAAATATAAGCCATCTAAAGATTGAAAAGTAAATAACATTTAATAACAAGGATAAAGTTAGACACAAAATGTAAATTATTCATTAATTTTTATAAATTGGACATTCCAAAATAGTATAGTGGCAAGTAAAGATGAACAGAGCTAGGGAGTAATATTTATATAAAGTGTTGCTTATAGCTATGCACATTTATTATTGCAGCTAAAAATAATATTACGATAATTATATTATTATTGTTAAATGATTGCTGCAAAATCCTTATTATAGTTGTTAGGTGACCATATGCAGTGGTGGAGCTAGAAATTTCACGAAGGGTATCCAAAAAAGGGGAGGAAGGGGTGGGGGGTGGGGGGGATTGTTGCTAGTGTGAGATTCGAACACATGGAGCACTTAAAGCTCATTCAAGGCATCTTAAACTACTGGGCTACAATACATTGTTCTGTCAATAGTGTCCAAAATATGTTATTTAATCACTTCGCGTATCATTTTACTTAATGATACCAATCTAGTATACATATAATGATTTAGTATCAGTTAAGCAAAATTATCAGCCTTACTGATATCAATACATTGTATGATATTTTTTTAGTCTCAGTTAAATGAAAATAATCAGCCTTAATGATGGAGGTATGAGCTGTAATTATTTATGAGAGAACGGATATTTCAGGAATTACTTTGAATTTGAATATGAACTTGTAATTATTTTGAATGTTATGACTCATCAATGTAGTTTTCCCTATCTTTTACTTATGGCCTCGTTCTCTCTAATAGACTGATGAATAACATAAGGAGAAGTGCATCCTTTAATTTTTATCTTATATAAAAAAAATAGTTTCAAATATATAAATTACTTTATGATAAATATAATCATATTTTTATTTACATTTAAAAATAGCTAAAAGTCATAGAAAATTATAATGACTATACATTATGATACACTCGAAAAGTTAAATATAACTTACTTATTCATGAGATATACACTGACTATACATTATGATACACTCAAAAGGTTGAATATAACTTACTTAATTATACATGAGATATACACTGACTATACATTCTAATACACTCAAAAAACTGAATATAGTTTAAATGTACATGAAGTATACACTGATTATATATTATAATACACTTAAGATTGAATATAATTTAGCTATACATGAAGTATACATTGAATATTCAATTCCAACCAACTCAAAATTTCCTCTAAACAGTCTCAAATTTTAGATATAAAATCTTCTCAATATATCGAGTCTTTTGATATATAATTTAGGGAAAAAGGTCTGAAATATATCCGAACTTTGACCAAAATTGCTGTAACAATATCGAACTTTGGAAAGGACCTTTTACCCCTGCACTATTTAATAGTGTATTTTAAAGGTACATATGTGCCCACGTGGACATCATAAATATTGCATCATTATAAATAGTAATGTGTCCACGTGGACACATATATACCTTTAAAATACAATATTAAATAGTACAGGTGGGTAAAAGGTCCTTCATCATGTTTGGTATCGTTAGGGATGGCAATGGGGCGGTGCGGGTTGAGCTTAACCCGCAAAATTTTTAATCCACCCCGCCCCGCGTAGCAACTCTTTTCATTTTAAACCCGCCCCGTATCGCATAGACCCACCCGCATAATTCTTTTAATATTTTCTTTTTCTAGTTATGTTTGATACTAAAAATAAAATTCATAAAAATAAATTCATTTTTTCATTAAGTTGTATTAATTTGATAGAATAGTGGCTTAAAATTTTATTTTTTAGAGGTCAATTGGAAAATATGTAAGAAATTGTATTATTTTTTATTGAACCATTTTCTTTTATTATCTTGAATATTTTAGTAGCTTTAATGAAATTATCTTAATAAATAATACTATATCACTCTTATAACATGTAAAAAGTTAAAATTAAGTTTGAACCCACATAAAATCACATATACCCGCAACCCGCTCCACCCCACATTAAATTTTTAAAAGCCCACTTCAACCCGCGCCCACATCCGACCTGCCCCACACAATCTTAAACCCGCCCGGCCCCATTGTCATCCCTAGTATCACAACAACAAATTTGGCCAAAGTTGAAGTATTTTTCAGACCATTTTCCCTATAATTTATTCATAGTATTGATTAATTATCACTTTGTTTAAAAGAATAGCACCAACTCAATTGAAAGAGTTAACAGACTAATTACAAAATCTATTGCGCAAATTATTTTAGTAGACTGAGTGTCTCTCTTTAAGATACTGATATCTTGTAGACCATACGTAATGAATTGATTATTGACACTTGAACAAGGTAACCATTAAGAATAAGTATTCATCGTCATACGATCATTTTGACTAAGTTAAAAGGCGACATAGTCTTTTCTAATTGCTTTGAAGTCTGAATACCACTTAATTAGTTGAAAATTAGGGCTCTAGACATCCCTAAAACATCTTTTAGTACTTGTTATGGATATTATAAATTTTAGTTACGTTTAAATATTATAAATTTAACCATTTGAGTTGAAAAACATACAAGTCAACAAAGTCTAGTTAAATTATTCACAAGTCTTATCGGATTGACTAACCTTATTTTGTTCACAAGTTATAACAAGTAGGCCATATATTTGACAATGAAATGGAGGAAACACAAAAAGTTATAATCATTTCAAGTACTATTGTCAACAATGTCACAAAAACATCAACAAAATGTCCAATTTAATCACAATTTTTTCATTGATCAATCAATCACAACTAGCTTCTGATATTCTTCACCAGAAATTGCTGCTTCCATTATATCTTCAGGACTAAAATCCCTTTCTTCCATGAACAACGTAACCAAATTCTTCGAAAAACCACTCACAAGTCCAACTCCTTTCTGGTTTGCTTTCACAGGTGTAGCTCTTGAGTTTCTCAAATTCCAAAACACAATCTCAGGTACACAATTTTCGTAACCATTCATCTTAAATTTCCTAACAATCGTCTCATAATCCGTTTCCCATGGATTCGTCGAGGCTTGATCAAATTCCATGTCACTGAATACAAACACTTTCTTGATCATTTCATCCTCTTTTAAACTCCCATCAACAGCCACTCTTAGTATTAAATCAAACACCTTTTGAAAATCAGTATTCATTCCCCATTCCATTTTTCTCACAAACTCGACTTTGGAAATCAAATTCTCCCCTTCGACTATTTGAAGGGTCGGATTGTTACAGAACGTTATAAGCTTTCCTTTCCATGGCTCTACACTCAGCTCCGAAACAAGGACTCCTAATGCCACGGACACCTCCATTGGAGTACCCGTCATACTACCAGATACATCACAAATAGCAAGACAATTTTTCAACTTCCCCTTTTTCGACAAGTCATCTACTATTCTCTTCCATTGCAATTCAGCAACTTGACCTCCATCATCTGTGTCGTTTAGTGCTCCGATTATCTGATGAGGCAGCAATGCACCAGCAGCAATCTTAGCCTTCCCCTGTTTCACTTTCTCAAGATACTCTTTAAATCTGTCCTCATCATAATTCATGAATTTTTCTTTGTATATTTTCATAGCAACTGATGCTACTCTATTGTAAGGTATCGAACACCAATCTTTTCACCCTATATAAACCTCTGGCAACTCCAATGCTGCACGTAAAGGAACGAGAACTTGCTTCCTCAATCGATCCCTCACTCTATACGCGTAATGTGCATCTTCAATCCCTTCGTATTCAGGACACAATTCTCTTGGAAACACCTTCTTAGCTATAGTTTCACATAAAAGTGTTCTCTTATCAAAAGACGAATCTAAAGATGGACACCATTTAGCAGCAAGACTAATCTCCGTCAATTTCTCAGCGCGTAACAATTCAAGATCCAACTTCAAACAATTCGCGAATAAATCAGATACGCGATCATGAAAGAATTTATAATCCGGATCAACTCTGTATCTATCAAAAGCCTTTTTCGCCATTTCAATTTTCTTCACCCCTTTATCAATACTCACATTTAGTCCTCCTCCAAATCCAAATGGTCTCCAATCTCCGTTCTCCGCTTTTACTCTCTTCATTTTTCTACCACTCTTTTCCTTTTTCGCCCTTTTTCTCACATCAGGTCCTTCGAGTAACCTATACAGTATCTCAGGCAAATCCTTGAAATACCCGAAATTAACTAGAGATTCTAAATTACAAGCTAGGGTTTTAGGATGAAAGTTATGAAGCCACAATGCAGCAGTGTAATAACTTTCTTTATCAGATTTTCCAGTGCCACGAACACCGCGCAAATTGCAGATCAGTTTCAATGCTGTTAGGGGATTATGATTCCAAGCGCGGTGTAAGTACTGGATGAGTGATTTGGGAGGAGTATCATTAACAACATGGAAGAAGAAATCTAAACAAGGGTTTGTAGTAGAAAGATAAGTTGCAGACATGTTTTCAGTGTAGCCCATATTTGAAGGCTTTTGGACTTGTGTTGAGTTGAAATTTGCTACCATTAAATCTATGAAAGGATTGTTGGTGATGGTGGTGGTGATGGTGGAAACTGGTAGTGATTTTTGTTTGCCATGGATTTCTGGAGGGCCAACCAAAGAAGCCATTAGGATAATTGGAATGATAAGTTAGACTCTAATATGTATATCGAACTCGAACAGGAAATAAAAAATGGAATTATAGTTGGAGTGGAAGGTTTGGAGGTGTGGAATTGGATTTATAAGCCTATAGAGGGAAAATTACTTGAAGACTAAGTATACAGTTTTTTTATTTAATAAGAAAAGAAAATAATCCTTGGACGCCAAGTATTTGCTTTTTATATAAAAGTTTAAAGTCGGTTAGCTGGAAATTTGGAGGAGAATAAACAATCCATGTCACTAGAATCTTTGGATAATTGATATTCCATTTATGTTTCAATTTGTTTGTCTTATTTTATTTTTTAATTTATTTTAAATAGAATATTTCTTTTATTTATTAACAACTCTTTAATTTTAATTTTCTACGTACAATAATAAGATCATAAGATTAACACATGTTATTTTATAATGTATCATATTATATTGTATCGTACTTTATTGTTTTAATGATACAATGTTTTGATAGGTTATATCGTTCTCCATCGTTACACAATGTCACATATCTATGATTTGAATGATAAACCTACCAGAAAAGTAGGAACGAGGTAGAGATACTACGAAAAGGTAGGGTAAAAGATGAAATACAATTATTAAATAATAAATAAAGATAAAATGAGAAAAAAATATTAAGGTAACGACGCAATCGCACCAAATCGGTCGTGCAGTGGAATTTAAGTAACAATCAAAACAAACATTGTATTTAAACTAACAATACAATACAACGGTAACAACCATCCAAACAAGGTGTAAGGGGTCGTTTGGTTGGGAACAATCTTCGGATTAATTATCTCAAGATATGTGGGATAACTTATCACATCACTATAGTATAAATGGTGGAATAAATAATCCAATGACTACTTAATACCTCTAACCAAATGCTGGATAAAATAATTCTGCATTTTATTTTAGAATTATTATACCTTATTACATCACGCCAAACGAGTCCTAGGAATTAACAGTCAAAACCCATCTAAAGTATCCTATTTTTTTTGGAATTTTATACATGAACTATCAGGTGTGTGAGTTTCCAACCTAAACTATCACCAAACACACTTGAACTATCAGTTGTCTGAGTTTTATAAAATACATTTGAACTATCAATTGTTTGAGTTTTGGACCTGAAATTTCATGTAGGAAAAGTAAATAATTAATGGCTCAGGTGTGTTTCGATAAACATTTGGTGATAGTTCAGGTAAGAAACTCACAGACCTATAAAAGTAAAAAAAAAAAAAGGATATTTTAGATGTATTTTTGATACTTCACTCTAAAATTTAAAAATTGACATCTTTAATTTAATATAATAGATTCAAAAAGTTTATTTATTTTCAAATAAGCATTTTTCTAAAGAACTCTTAAAAATCAAGAAGAATTTTGGCAGTTCTAAAAGTGGTTTCTTTCATGAAGTTTTTACCAAAAGTAGCAAGGAGTTCTAAGAAAATTACAACAGTAGAAAGAAATTGAGATTCAACTGGTTCAATTGAATTTTGCTCTCATCAAGACTTTTTGTAGTGATCTTTTGTAATAGAAAACATTAAAAGGATTGAGTTGCTTTAGAAAAACAATTCATTATATTATTAAAAGTTTCAATGACTTACTAAATGAAATGTCAATATTACACTACTTATGTAATCTTCACACATCAATTCTTACTAATACAACAACATACCCAACATATTCCAAAAGTGAGACATGAGAGATAGAGTATACATAGACTTTACCTTAAGCAACACCACATTCAACAAAGTTGAAAAGCAAAAAGGTTTAATAGCAGTTAAACCACAAAATTTGAGTGTTCCTTTAGATATGAAAGTTGACAGTATTCAAGAAAATCAACAGAAATAGCGGTGTTGGAAAGGAGAAAATAAAAGTAAAATCATAACAAAATTGATATCAAGTTTTCAACTCAGTATCCAGGAGCACAACTAAACAACAAAATCCAATAGTATCTATAACGCGTACAAGTCAAAATGCCTGAAACTGCCAAGATTGTAATACAATATTCTTAAAAGATGCGTTGAGTCTTTCCCATGGTACTCTTCAAGTACAAGCATCTCACCTGTGAGCATTAACAACAAAGAAACATTAGTACTCGAAGAAACTAAAGGTAAATGCTTGTGGATAGACGAAGTAATAATAGGATGTTAAGTAAACTCACATTNTAAAATAATTCTGCATTTTATTTTAGAATTATTATACCTTATTACCTCACGTCAAACGACTCCTAGGAGTTAACAGTCAAAAACACATCTAAAGTGTTCCATTCTTTTGGATTTTTATACATGAACTATCAGGTGTGTGAGTTTCCTACCTGAACTATCATCAAATGTTATAGAAACACACTTGAATTATCAGTTGTCTGAGTTTTATACTCACCAAATGTTTATAGAAACACACTTGAACTATCAATTGTTTGAGATTTGGACCTAAAATTTCAGGTAGTAAAAGCGAATAATTAATAGTTCAGGTGTGTTTCGATAAACATTTGGTGATAGTTCATGTAAGAAACTCACATAACTGATAGTTCAAGTATAAAAGTTTTTAAAAAAAAGATATTTTAGATGTATTTTTGATACTTCACTCTAAAATCTAAAATTTGACATCTTTAATTTAATATAATACATTCAAAAAGTTTCTTTTATTTTCTTAAAAATCTGAACTAACATTTAAACTCAATGAAATAAGCATTTTTTTTTAAAGAACACTTAAAAAGTTAAGGAGAATTTTGGCAGTTCTAAAGTGGTTTCTTTGATGAAGTTTTTACCAAAAGTAGCAAGGAGTTCTAAAAAAATTACAACAGTGGAAAGAAATTGAGATTCAACTGGTTCAATTGAATTTTGCTCTAATCAAGACTCTTTTTAGTGATCTCTTGTAATAGAAAACATTAAAAAGGATTATGAGTTGCTTTAGAAAAACAATTCATTATATTATTAAAAATTTCAATGACTTGCTAAATGAAATGTCAAAATATTACACTACTTATTTAATCTTCCCACACATATTCTTACTAATACAACAACATACCCAACATATTCCAAAGGTGAGACCTGAGAGACAGAGTATACGCAGACTTTACCTTAAGCAACGCCACATTCAACAAAGTTGAAAAGCAAAAAGGTTTAATAGCAGTTAAACCACAAAATTTGAGTGTTCCTTTAGATATGAAAGTTGACAGTATTCAAGAAAATCAACAGAAATAGTGGTGTTGGAAAGGAGAAAATAAAAGTAAAATCATAACAAAACTGATATCAAGTTTTCAATTCAGTATCCAGGAGCACAACTAAACAACAAAATCCAATAGTATCTATAATGCGTACAAGTCAAAACGCTTGAAACTGCCAAGATTGTAATACAATATTCTTAAAAGATGCGTTGAGTCTTTCCCATGGTACTCTTCAAGTACAAGCATCTCACCTGTGAGCATTAACAACAAAGAAACATTAGTACTCAAAGAAACTAAAGGTAAATGCTTGTAAATAGACGAAGTAATAATAGGATGTTAAGTAAACTCACATTTTGCCAATTCTTCTTTAGCAAGGACACTAGAAAGTTGACACTCATTTGCACGTTTTGGAAGATTTGTTTCTCCTCCATATCCATATTACCTACGGCAACTCCCATGCAAAGAACCTTTTTCAACTGGAATTTGATAGTGGCCTTGGTCTCGTTAACCTTAGACTCAAGTGACTCCTGGTGGGAAACAAGGGTAGGAAACTTACCTGCATTTTAAAGATAATGAAAATTGGTTAAGAGATGGGCAAAAAATGATATAAATGAACCACTTTTAAGTGAGATGGGCATTTATGATCTCTATATTACACTGCTGCAATTGTTAAAAGTCGAGGCATGATGCTTAGTGAGACCCAAACAACAAAAAGAAAAAGTGCCAACTTTTCTCACAAAACTGTGACTGCTTGGATACTACATTAATTGCTGGAAAATGCTAATTGGGAAAATCCGGTGAATTAAAGAGGTGAAATTAAATCAATCAATGTCTGGCAAGTAAGTGTGGCCAGTAAGACTGTTGGACAAGGTGATCTGTTCATCCTTACATATGCACTTACAAGTCAGGACAATGAGTTAACGGAAGTAGTTCTCTATCAAAATCAGCTACGACTACCAATATGTACAACTATAACCAAAGACATTAGACATAAACTAAACCAGCTCTACAGCTACTTAAAACATCAAAATAGTCTATTGCACTTGCCTGCCTTGTTCAAGCCAGGTCCCAAGAGACGGGGGATCTGCTTGATAACAGCTTCTGATGCCAAGAAAGCATGGTACTTCTTCGCGAGCTTCTTAACCAACTTTTTGTTTTTGTTAAGCTTCTTCAGGCCTTCCACGTCCATGTACTCCAAACCAATCTTTTCTGCCTGGAAAACAAATGCAATAAAGCTTTGATCACACTTTGCACAAAATCATCTATAGCAGTAGCTTTAGCCTTTAGGTACATTAGCAACCACAAAATTTCAAATAGTTACTAGGACTAAGCAGGTCCACTCCATATAAAAATTGCTGCTACCTCAAAGCTAAGAAACTGCCAGTCAAAAAAATGAAATTGCACTATCTAATATACATTATACAAGGAACTCGTGTTATATGTCTAAAAATCAAACCTCCAAAGTCACCAAGACATGTGCAATCAAAGCTACAAACTGACAAGAAATATTTCATGAGTTCTTTGATAATAAATGTTATCATCTTATTAACACACTAAATCTTGTAAGAAGATAATTGGACCAATGTTAGTATTATCTAAGGATTCATCTCCTAAAACTTAACAGTAATCTCGAAGGGAAACTTGTGTAAATGTGAGGCAGTAGCTTCCCAAATGTAAAAGACAAGGAATACAGGAAAAATGCAGCTCAATAATAATTCATGTGACAAGTACGGGCGGATTACCTCTCCCACATGCTGAGCATCTCCAAGCATGCAAATCTTCATCTTAGGGCGAGGAATGTGTGGCAACTTAACTGAACCACTGAAACGCTTGTCCTTTTGAGGATCATAGTTTTTCAACCCAATCTGAAGCTCAATGGTTTCGGTGAACTTCCTTTTCTTCTCACTTGAATCATTCTTAATCACAGTGATGGCTTCTCTTAAGGCATCACTCTGAAGCTTACTGTAGCAGAATCAACATCAAACTAGATTAATGAAGGTAATTAACCCAAATAACAAACTTAATAACGTACTTATCCAATATGTCATGCTAAAGGCACAGAAATAAATATGATCTTAACTCCACAACTCAATCAACTATACCTCAACCCAAACTAGGATTTTGAATTTATGAGTTTTAAATTTTAAGAAAAGAAAGTTAGTGGGTTCTTGATAAATTATTTACACATAATAAGTGATTATATTTAACATATACAAGGTATGCATCAAAACTACCCATAATCAGGATACTAGCTCTGCTCCTGCTTTTCTCCTTCCTGAGACACGGTAAGCGCCACCCTCGAACCTACTACCTATGAGTCAATTGTGTCCCTTTTCCTCTTTGTTCTATTTGTTTCAAGACTCAACAATTCGGCGTTATTGAGGCCAAATTGATTTCAACACTAAGAAATCCATCCTTCAAAAAAAAAATTCAGGTTTCTCTAAACTACTGATTCTCTAAATCTCATCCTTCTCCCTACACTAAACTAGCACTGACCATACTAACCTTATCAAAATGAATTTAAAATGTTCAAATTCTACACATAACTTGCAATATTTGAAACCTTGCGAAAGCAGTAAATTTTACTCGACTTTCTATATGTTTCAACTTCACAAATCAGTTTCTTCCGCTAGCATTACATTCATTTGCACATTCAAGATAACCCCACATCAACAAATGCCAATTATACATACAAAATAAAAAAAGTAAAATAACACATCCTACAAAAGGAGAAATTATACAACTCTAGTTTCATTTTTTATTTTATAATCATAATGTCAGGACCCGTTTGCGCCCACCTCGACTAATTCCACACGATACATGTCACCTCCCATCAGCAACCGGTGTGAGTATTAACCTGAGACCTCGTGGTGCTCAACCTATCCATCTCTAGTTTCATTATCAAGTCAATAAATATTCAATTAACAATTATCTTACTAACCCAGATCCCATTTTTGAAAAAAAAAAAAAGACCCATATCCCTAATCAAAGAAAAAAATGAATGAATATGTGCCTATCAAAATACTGTCCAACAACTCCAGCAAAAAGATAAAGAATCAAAACATACTCAAATTGTGCAAAAAAACAAGAACTATACAGCGTAAAATAGAAGGAAAAGCAAAAAAGATTGTAGCTTTGTGTATGTACCTCATGGCTCAAAGCAGAATGGGAAGACTTCTGTCTGCAAATTGAGTGAGCGGCGGAGGGGTGGCAAAGAAGTTGAGGGTTAAAGCAAAGTTCTCAATGGGCTTATTGGGTCTTGCTAGAAGATACATGGGCTTTGTTAAGAAAGTATATTTGTACATGTTTTAAATGAGACCTCAACTCATGTTTTAAATTAATTAAAAAAAATATAACAATATTGAGATTTTTTTATATTTTATACAAAGTTAGACTCATATTTACCTATAGTAACAGGATTTTGTAGTTTACCAAATATAACAAGATTCATGTTACAAGATGTATACAAATGAGAGTCATAGTGGATATCATGTGATCTTCTTATTCAAAAATAGACGATTATTTTTTCTAATTTTCTTCAGGTTGTTCCACAGTTCAAATAATAAAGTTGTGTTTTCATCAATTTTGATACACTATCAAAATCTCTCATAAACACCATCGAAGTTTCACTTGATTTCAACACAGAATCTTTTTCTTTTCTAAAAAAGATAAAAGCAATATTTAAAAATTTAAAGTATTTATCAAACTAAAAGTGAAAAAAAAATTGATACACAATGATCCGTGGAATTTAACATGTAGGCATGTTGATTTCATAATTAAAGAAATCCATGTTGAGAAGAAGAGAGGTAGACCAAGAAAGTATATATTAGATAGGTCTCCTAATGTTCTTACTTTAAAGACAGTTTTATCATCTACATTGTATATCAGTGATTCATGATTGACTATCCAAATTTAGAGAAAAATATAGAAGGTCGAATATACAAAGTTATATACCAGAGATACAATCATGTATGCAATATGTATATAATTGTGTAAATTTAATATAATATTCATGTTAGGTATTTGTATAAATTATTTATTAAAAAAAATTAAAAGTAAATTTATGGATCCAGGGTTCATTTTATAAATAATAAATGAATAAAAGGCTAATATCCCAAATAACTAATAAATAATGGTGTGTACTTAAGTAATCTATCTTATATATATAAAAAAAAACTCGATCCAAAAGTTATCAAGTCCATAAAAGAAATTCCCTAGTTTGTAGGGTTTTCTATTTCGCCTTTTATCTTCTCTTTGTCTGCTATTTTCTTTTCGTCGCTATTTTCATTTTCCCTAGATTATTCATAAAGTTCATTTAAGACTTTTGTAAAAAGAAAAATATCTATGGATTATGTATAAATTTTGTTTAAAAATTCATGTTAAAATATATTTGATTTTTATGAATAAAATTTATATAGATATATATAAAGTATAAAAAATGTTTTCTTTAGACATGTGATTGATTACAATTTATCTGACATGCTTCGTCCAATATACTATTGTTTACATACAAAATGTATACAAATATTTGTGTGTATTTCATATGTGGTGTATTCTTCTTCTTCTTCTTTTTCAATTTTCATTTTGAAATTTCAACTAAAATCAAATCTAATTTTGATCAATTGTAAAGTTGTAGTAAAGACTAAATTAGAAAGAATCGAATAAAAGTATTTTTTTTTAGGAAGATAAATTCGCGAGGAGAGGAGGGATTGCAATGGAATTTAAGTTTGAGAGAGAAAGATTTTTGAAATTTAAATTTGATTGAAATTTGATATTCTTTTCTCTTTGATTTAGACCAAATTTAGGATATAAGTTGATCTTTTTTCTAAATTTAAAGCCTAAATAAAGAAGTTACGCAAAGGTGAAAAATTATTGTCATTGATAAAATGTTGTTATATTCGGTAAATAAAGAAAAATCTTATATGTTTAGTAATATAGTATTTCATTTAGTTATGTGGTATGATTGTTTCAAATAATATATTTTGGTGACTCTAAAAATAATTATTGCTCTTTTTCTTCTTTACCCAACTAGGTTGAATATTCCTTAGTTCTAGTGTTCCTAATTTTAGTTCATAACTAGAGGACTTGTTGAGAATTTTGGGATATTCCATAAAGAGCGATTTAATAAATTGGTGAGCTAAAGTCAAATATATTACAAAATCCTTAAACTTATTTTATAAAATTATTCATATAATAACTAGACACAAAAAAATCAATATTTTGATCTAGTAATAGAAGCATAGCAAGTGATATGTGAGTTAGGCATATTCATGACGATTTCAAAGTCGGTTATAGACAAAAGTATGATATTTAAGTTGAGAAAGCTAGAGAAAAAAAAATTCTAATCAAATCAAACATGATACAATATAATAACAAAATCAAAGGAACCAAACAAAAATGGAAATTAGAAAGCGAAAACGTTTAACTTTTGAGAGAAAATAAGTATTTGAGGAGTAGCAGAAACTGTTTTTGAAGAAGCTAAAAAATGTAATTTTTTTCCTAATTTTTTATTTATTAAAAACACTTCTGAATATACATTTAAAAGCACTTTTATCACCAAAAATACTTTTAAAAATAAAACTTATCAAAATAAACTAATTTCAAAAATTTGGCCAAACATACTATAAAACTATAATTTCAAAACTCTTTCTTTCATTCTTAAATTTCAAACATCATACAAAATAAGATATATAAGAAGAGCATTATTGTTTAACTTAAGTCCATTCTATTAAAGACTAAATCCAGAAAGTAAAAACATTAGTTAACTTACACACACACTAACATACTTGTATCAAAGGGAAACATAGTTAACAACAACACCATAATCCTTTTAGCAATCCTTAATATAATAAAAACTAGAGATGTTCACCCTGAAACACTTGAGATCCTTCCAAGTGTTTTCACTTTATTAGCCATTCATTGAACTTTTGCTGATTTTTTCACCATGAAACACTCTTCCTAAGTTTCTTCAGTTTGTTAGCCATCGTCCATTGAGCTTTTGTTGGTTCTTCCTTTTTCTCCTCCTACATCATAGGCACGTAGCTAAAAGTGTTTAGCCATGAAATTTTTCCACTTTTTTTCGGAGTTGAACTTCGAAAAACATATTTAGCTATAAAATTCTAGAATTCAACTTCTTGACGTTAAACTCCAGAAATTGAAAATCAACAAAACGTTGTTTTCGCTCCAAATTACTCAGAAAAAGTAAAAAACAACTTCAGTTTATACTCATGATCAAAATTTTCAAATATCATTCTTCACTTTTAAAACAAAAACTACTTTTTCAAATTTCATAAAGAAATATGGCCAAACGACCACTAATTTTTATTTTTTGTATTTTATTTTATTTTTCTAAAGTTTGTGGGTAGGGAAAGGGGAAAATAGGAGAGAAGATTATAATATGTGGAATTGAACCTCACCAGCAAGCTAAAAATTTAGGTAACCAATCAACTGAGCTACTAAGATGAAAATAATATAAAACTAATCTTAAGCATATTTCTCTTCCATGAATATATTACACTATAATTTTATATAGGAAATAGTCATATCATTTCTTTTATTGTAGATGCAAATCAAGTCTTGGTCATGTTAAAAAAATAAAAAGAGTGAGTAATAATTACCAGAAGTAACTTGAGCCTCTCATTCTCATCTCTGACTTGATCAAGCTGTGCCTCCAATTCAGCTGTATATGCCTGCATCATAGCAAAGATTACTCTGTTCAAGTAACTATCCTATAATAATCAGAGGCGGACGGACCCACATGGATAGGTGAGGGTGTATGTGTGCCAGTTAAATTCGGAAAAAAAAATAGAGAATGTATATGTATGTGTACATATTTTGAGGAATGAATATATATTTAATTGTGCATCCTTATAAACAGGAGTGCACCTTGGGGCGTTTGGTTCAAGTTGTTGCTTCCATAACTGCGACCACAGATTGATCTTGGAATATCACATTTTCATTATTATTTTTTGTTTTTGATTTAAAGGGCTATAATAACAGCAAAAGTGCATGTATATTCATCTCACACTTGACTACGGAACTATCACAATCAACTATTACAACAAAACTATAATCAAAGTATTAGAACTCATATTTGACCTATATATTTGTACTTTCGTTACTGCTTCCACCACTATGACCAATCGGACACAATATTATCCCTCAATCATCATTGGAAGTCTTACTGGCCCCTACATTAAGATAATGGTACCCACGCGATCTTCAAATCCCGAACTCATCTCTGCCTAAGTATTAGAAGATCATATTTGACCTATATATTTATATTTTCGCTACTGCTCACACCACTATGACCAATTGGACACGATATTATCCCTCAATCATCATTGAAAATTTTGCTAATCCTTACGTTAAGAAAATAGTGGCCTCGGGATCTTCAAATCCTGAATTCGCCTTTGTCCTATAATCAACACAAGATGTATTTCCAAAGTCACCCTTGTGTATTCCTTAGTTATAGTCCCTCACACCATGACTACCTTTGTCTCAACGAAATCCTCTGAAAAAATACACATTGCAAGACACATCCATTTTTTATGAAGCTATGTTTCCTTTCTCATACATTCCTATTCTTGATCCTCCACAACAACAAACTATAAGAGTTGTTACTATCACAACAACATTTATCAGATAACTCTAAAACTCGTAACATTTAATTTGTATAGATGGAAAAAAAAATATACTAACCTGTTTTCGAGCCCTGGATCGTTGAGCAGATGCTCTGTTCCTAATCATTCGACGTTGCCTCTTATCCATCAGTGTTTCTTCTTCAACTGTAGCAGCCCTTCTTCTCCTATTACCTCCTGCTGCTGCTTCACTACCATCACTGTTGGGATTTTCAGCATTTCCTCCAGCAGGAGCAATTTCATCATTTTCATTGAGATCATCAGCAGCTTGTTCAAAGATTTGATCAGGACCATAACTGAAATCAAGTCCTGCTTCCATGAAAAAACAAAAGATGCATTATTGTTTTCTTCAGAAATGCAGGATAAGGTCTGACCATTCCCCAGGAGGCCAGGACTGCCCTTTTTCTTTGGTAAATGGTCCAATTTAAACTATGTGCACAAAATGTAAAACTTGATGTATTAGATTGTCCCATGTCAAAATGATTCATAACCGTAAAGATATGATACCTAGGTCTAACTCATCCCCAGAAGTTAGCTCATGAGGGGAGGACTGTCCAAATCCATATAATGAGATCACCAGTCCATTCCCAACTAATGTAGGACTTTTATCCATTCTAACAACCCTGTTCATACCCAGGCCCAACTAGAGCGTGGATCAGGAGCTCAAACGGGATGTACCAAGCTCTAATACCATGTAAAAATTTGACATGTGAACCTAACTCAACTCCAAAAGCTAGTTCATGAGTGGAGAATTACTCAAGTTCATATAAAGAAGAGGAAAAACTCAACATTCTTTTATTAAATAAGTGTAATTTAGTAAACTATACATTGTGTTTATTATTATCTTAATGAGTATGAAAATAACTAAAATGATAGTTAAAATGGAATGGAGAGAGCATATATGTGAATTCAAACATTAGTTTTTCATTTTAGAAATAATTAAAAATTAAATATATAAGAAGTATAGTATTATAAACATGATGTTACCTTCATCTAGAGTTGAATTGGACCCAACTTCATTTCCTTCAGGTTGATAAAAATGGCTGAACAGCTCATTCAAAGAGGCATTGTCAGGAAGATTATCTGAAGATCCTTCTTGCACTTGTGGTGGTTCGACCTTATAACAACCAACACTTTCGTCCTCAGAAACATCCATACCTTAGTAACAAGTAAAATATTGTTGTGTAAGAGCGAATGTTGGATCGCGAAAGTTCAATACATTCACAAGATGAATGCTTCAGAAATTAAATGTAATGTTGATCGATGTATGGTCATACAAGATTAGAAATGATCATATGTGCGAGAAGGTTCAAGTAGTATGAATAATCGAGGATAAAATGCAAGAAGGTTGTTTGAGATAATTTAGAATGCATATGATAAGTGAATGTAAAGAAGAAGAGGTAGACCTAATATTACATGAAATTATGTTGTCTTGAAGGCCCTACCTACAATTTCTACGAATCCATGTGCATGCGGACTTAGCAAAATATAGGGCCCAATGAAATAAAGTGATCTAGATATGCGATACGTACTAGTTGAGAATATGTGTAGTCGATCATTAGAACTTTTATTGTAGATCCTATGTGTTGAGCTGAGCTGAGCCGAAATTAATTTTGATGATTGACAAATAATTATAGAAGAACCAGGTCCTTAACATGTCTTAATAAAGAACCTATAGTGTTTATGATTGATGCTATTATTTGTCATGTTATTTGGACAAGTACAAACTTATTCTTGGAGAATACACTCTTTGTGAGATTTAAACTACTTAAAAGAGAGAACTTGTTCTAGAGGAAGTTATTTATTTGGTTTATAAGTTGATTAACTTTGAGTCTATGTTATTCATAGAATCTATGTAATAGGTAATTCTCTCATGGAGTTTGACCTGTTTTAAAATTCTCTCATTTTTGCTCCTCCAAAATACTGGGATCAAATGTATTTTTCTTTTAGAACCTTTTTTTTTGGGGTTTTCTGTTTGGTGTCCTATTCCCGCATTGGATCCTGACCAATGCGGATTCGTGCCTCGTAGGTCCCCATTCGGGGAAGAGCTTCCTATCGAGAATTTTTTCATATTCAGGACTTGAACCCGAGACTATATGCTTACCTTTTGTTTTAGTGACCGTTTAGATTTAACTTATTTTTAGGAACTTTTGACTTTTAAACATATTTTTAGTTTTGGAGGTGTTTGAAAAGGTTAAAAAGTGATTTTAAGCAATCACTTTTAGGCCAAAATTTTTTAACGTAAGTTAAAAAGTCAAAAGTAACTATTATCTACTTGTGACATTTAGCTTTAGGGTCAAAAATACCCCTTAACTTTAACACTTATTAGTTGACTTTACTCTTATCGTTAAAATGAAGTTATTTATACACTCGTCTTCTACAAATTTGTCACCCATACCCCTCAAATGGATGGAAAACCCCAAATCAACAAAAATAACTCAATTTCAATTAAATTACACGATTTCTTCTCTAAAATCCAAACCCGGCCCACTAAACCTAATAAATTCATACCAAACTAAATCTCCAAATTCATCTCTTTCCTCCATTGAAGGACCTATTAGAAAGAGATTGAAGGATGTGTTTGTTGTAAAATTAAAGAACAACTCTTCATCCTCTGTTTTGGAGATTTATAAGGGAATTATAAATGGCCGCCATGAAAATACCTGCTGGTTTCTCGAAGTGACCACATAATCCCAATGAACTTTATCTGTAACACAAGTGTAGCTGATTTTATTTGGGGATTTAGTTTGTTATGAATTTATTTAATTTAGTTGGTTGGGTTAGGATTTTAAAGAAGAAATTGGGTAATTTAATTGCAATTAAGTTATTTTTGTTGATTTGGGATTTTCCATCTAATTGAGGGGTACGTGTGACAAATTTATAGACAACGAGGATATAAATAACTTAATTTTAACGATAAGGGTAAAGTCAACTAAAAAATAAAAATTGAGTGGTATTTTTGATCTTTTTCTTTTTTTATAAACCCATCCAAATAGACCCTCAGTATTTTCATTTAAATAACTCGGTTCTTTTGTGATATCCTCATCTTCTTCAAATGAGGTCCAATCAATTCTTTATTCTTCCTCTAGAGATTTGTTCTTTGCTCTTAGTTTCAATGATTTCATCAAATTATCTCTTTCATCTCTTTTCTCTACTTCCTAATCTCTTCCTACTATTTCCCTTTGGTTACACATGTCAATTTCTTCACCATTCATGGGTTGTTCCCCCTAAGTATCATCCTATCCTTAGCTAGTTGAAGAACTTGATTCTAAATAAGGTTGAAAGCTTTTAGGGTTTTCAACCCATCCCAATAAGTTCTCAATCCCCAAAATTTGACTTCAGATTTAGCTCAACAAATAGCTAAAACAAGAAGTTTATATGCAAATTAGGATTCGAGAGTCATGAGTTCCCCAATCATGTCTATAAGTCGGACAAGGTGTTTTATAAATTGAAGCAAGAACCAAAAGCTTAGTATGAGAGGTTCATGTCAAAAGAATTTCACAAGAGGTAAAATCGACAACACAATATTCCTAACAAGGGAAGGTTAAGTTTATTGAACGTTCAAGTATATGTTGATGATATTATCATTGGTGCTACAAATGAAAAATTATGCAATGAATTTGGAAAGTTAATGGAGAATGCATTTTGCAATGATGGTAGAACTAAATTTCTTGAAAAAAAAATAAAGCATGATACTATATTCATCAACAAAAGTACATCAAAGGAATTGCTCAAGAGATTTGAGACGAATTAATACAAAGATAACCCATATGACTATTGTCACTCGATTGGACCAAAATTTGAGCAGGCATCACTTTGAAAGTACACCTTTTGGTCTATTTTAATTATCGTGCTTATTAAAAATAATTAGATCACAATTATAGAAAATTAAGATATACTTAATTCCTTACTATTAACTATTCTTGAAAGTAATAAACATTGATTACAAAACATAGAAAGCTCAAGTGTGTTGAGTACATATAAATAGAGAAACATTCATTAAAGAGATTAAATGATGAATGATTAAAATGCATAAGATAATAATAGTCAAAAGTCCTTTCAATTAGTAATTTTTAAGAAACGTGTAAAAGATAAATTTTATAATTAAAGTGAACCAAAGGAAATTATAGAGATAAATTCATCAAAATTCAATTCAATACATACATAATACCACCATACCAACCAATTTTGTGAAAAGGGGTAAACTAGTGTGGGTGATAAATTTGTAGCCATAAAATTCAAAATTGGAGAAGAGAAAACAACAAAGAGAAGAGGAAAGTATATTGTATATACAAAATCAAAATTCATGGTGAAATTGGGGTATTAAGAGGAATTCATTCGATTCAAACGTCCTTCGCCAAAAAGGTATATTGTATATAAAAGGACAATTTTTTTTTTTTTTTGTATATATAATAAATGTTGATTTTTTATTTTACTTTAGGTGATAAATTTGATATCACGAAATTCAAAATTGAAGAAGCGAAAAATATCAAAGAGAAGAGGAAAGCGGCCATGCCAAGACAGGGGTAAGGTTGACCTATTGAAATTCACTAGATAATTTCTTTTTACTTATCAAGTAATAGTAAATAAAGTTGATTGATAGTTTTGCCGATAAATTTTTTTAGACACCTAGTGAAATAATTGAGATATTCATAAATTGGTCCAAAACATGAATACCACAATAATAATAAAAATATAAAATAAAAATTAAATTGTACATCCACAAGTGTTAAGTCATCTTACTAGTTTTTATAGCTATAAGAGTAAATCCAATTTGACTTAAATTATATGTACCCAACACCTTCACTCAATTATTTATCTAGGATTTTTTTTAAATAGCTTGATGTTAAGACGATGAAAAGCCTATCATCTCTCATTCTTGGAGAGAAAGGAAACATCATTAACATAAAAGAGAATTCTTGACAAGTGAAATCATCATTTGATTTAACGTTTAATTCCTTTACAAGACATTCCATAAATTTGAAACGATTAAAAGGAATTTGATCTTTATACAAGAAAAACCCACATAAATCGAAAATAGACTATTAATTGAAACAAAGACAATGACCGTTAAGAAAATAAAGGAAAAAAGGACTTGCACATATGGAAAAGATGGAAAGAAGTCACATACCTTAGGATGAAAGATGAACTCCAATAGCTTCCTTTGTTGGAGAGTTTCAGTTTTCTCTTTTTGCACCGGAAGCAAAAGATCTGAAAAGAGTTAAGTATAAAAGAGAAGAAAATGGAAAAGAAGAGTTAAGGAGGATTGCTTGTCGACATGTTCATGACACTTGCCAACAATTTTCACTCAAAGTAAGAGCGTTACAAGTCCTACTTTGTACGCTTTTGAAGTTTGTTAGGCTTGGAAAACTCCGCCTCTAATTAGCTCTGAATTAGTTATTTGACTAAATTAATATTTCATATTTCTTAAGTTGATATGCTACTTATTATCCCAAATTATGTAGTGTAACGATTCATTCAGTCGTTACGGGTTGTTAGGGCCATGGTAGCCCATTATACCACATAGTGAACTGAGTTAATAAGAACTCAATATAGGGAAGCTTTAAAAATTATATCTCTTGATTTATTTTGATGATTTCCGTTGTTATGTTGTGTTGTATTTTGTAAGGAGGTGACTGTAACACCTCAGAACTCAGTAAGTTGAGTTGGAAAGAAAACTTTGAAATTTAGCTACTAATGCAGTTCCTACGAGCCTACCTACGTCCTGTAAAAGGTCCTACAGTTTGTAGGAGGCAATCGTAGATTGGGTCCTGGAAAATGGAAATTGAACAATTCCCAAAAGAATTTCTATGGATCACCAAGACGGTCTGCAAAAGGTTATTTGGTCTGTAGGAAAGGTTCCAGACTTGGTAAAATTTTGAGTAACCTAGGGTTCTATGGTTGGGGCCTATAGACCGTAGGAAGTGCTCGTGGAAAGTGAGTGGAATTTTAGTCTCTAGGACATGGTTCTACAAACAACTAAGACAGTCCGTAGAAGTTTGTACAGACCTTAGGTCGGTCCATAGAGGCTGTTTGGCAGTTTTTATTCAGGGTTATTTGGGTCTTTTCCTACCCTTTTAACAACTAACTACATCATTTCTAGAACATTTTAAGGTCCTATAACTGATTTTACCCTTTAAATCCCGCGTTCCCTCTCATTCACTCAAAATCCCCAGAGGCTCCTAAGTCATCTTCTCCAAATTCTCTCCAAGGATCTTCAAGGAAAGCTAGGGTTCTTCAAATCTCCTCTAGCTCCAAAGCTCGGATTCATCAAAGTATGTGGGAAGTTCATCAATGGATTCTCTTTCATCCATTGAGTCCCAAAGATTTCTCAAATTCTCTTTTAAGATTTCACCCAAATTCTAGGGTTTTGCATGTTTTCTCATGAGTTCAATTATTTATGACTAAATTCATCCTATTTGATCCTATTGTGCATGATTTGATCTAAATTACATGTTTTCAATGTATTTCATATGAACTCATGCCATATGCCTATTTTATGACTGTGAACTATGTTTTAAGATTACATATGCATCATGAAATTGAGGAATTTATGAATCAAGGATATTTTTAGATAAAGTATCATGATGTTTTATGAAAAAGGTTGCTTCAAATTGAAGTATTCTCATAATGAAAGATGATCATAATTTAAATGCCGTGAGATAAGTGTCTTTATGAATATGTTATGAAATCATGATTTTGAAAGGATCTATTCTATGATATGAAGTTTATGGTTGGATTGGTATTACTAGATTCTTACCTTTCCAAGTATTATAATTATGATATGATTATGCTTATTTTGTTGGAAGTTTACTTAGTACTGAGAGAACTTTGAGATGGAGGCTCTCCCGTTAGTAGAGGTCGGGTCTGTAGAAGCAATCCTTTTGTCCCATAACGTATCCCTGTATGACATGGTCCCGATTGGACATAGCTAGTGGATCCACCTAAGCTTAAGTATGAAGGTCCTTACCTTGGCAAGTAGGACAATCTATTTTTGGTATTGGAGTAAGACACCAGATTCTATGTTATAACTCACATGACCTATGTCGGTTAATGGTAAACATCCCACAAAAGATTATGATTTTCTTAAAAAAGTTATGACTTCCTCAAAGATTGTGATTTAAGCTTATGTTATGTTTTTCAAATGTTGCATTGGCATTGTCTCATGATTTATGATTTTAGCTTATTTTTATTGGTCATGCATCAATATGTTTTCAAGACTTATCATATTTCACGTTTATGTTTATGCATGTTCTCCACACACACACACACGCGCACACGCACACACGCACACAAGCACGCACGCACGCACACACACACGCACGCACGCACACACGCACGCACGCACACACACACATTGTGCCTATATTGTTTCATAATATAGGGTCTGGCGTTCCTTCATCTGGTCGTGGCTAGATCAGATTAAATCAACTTTACTAGAAGATTGGTGAGTCTTCATGATTCAAGGACTTTTCCACTACTTATCTTTTATTGCTTTCATGTCATTTCAGTTTCAGACTTCTTTTGTGAGCTAGAGGTTTGTTTTAGTCACACTTATGATGCAGAGGCTTGGTGTCAGACTTAGTATGTTTTCACTTATGAGTTTGTTGTACTCTAATTTTGGTATCGTATGTCATTGAAGTATTGAGACTTATATCCAGATTTACCTCTTTATTTCTTTATCTTGTCTATCTTAGTGTCATGCTTATGCCAAGTGGCTTGTTTAGAATCTCTTGGGATCCTATTCGCCAGGTCTTTGGGTCATGACAGTAACTTAGTGCTTTAGACCTCTATAGGAGACTCAAAGACTGAGTAGAGAGTTCGAAACAAGTATTTTTGGTGCTTGTCACATTCATTTTATGTCGTTATGTATTGTAATGAAAAAATATGTTGTGGAATGGGGTTCCCATTATAGGGGCCTTTGTTGCATTGGTTGGGTATTTCTCTACAATGAGACCATTGTAGCAAGTTTTAGCTCGCCATAACGAGAGTAGATTCAAGTGTCAGGGATCACCATAATGAGTCCTCTGTAGAAAAGGTGATGATCGTTGTAGAAGACGACACGAGATAAAATGTATGTTTTAAGTTAATTTTATCCAAGTCCTTCCTCATAACTTAAAATATTCGAACCAGATATTCAATGGGTATTTTTTCTAGGTCTAAGGCTATTTCCATTTTTGAGGTAAGTCTTCTCTGTCAACCATTTCATCTAGTAATTCGATATCATCCTAAAATTCAAAGGGATATTCTTAATGGAGAGATTATGGATTAGAACCCTGAAACTCATGAATTTTGTGAGGAAGCATATGGGTTGATGTGATTAGAGGTTATATTGATTTTAAGTTGTTAATTTATACTTCTTAGCATGAAATTAATAATCTAGTTATTGTTCATGATGTTGTGGGACCTAGAATCCCATAAAATGATTCCTTAGGCATAAAAACTTCTCTTAGGGGGTGAATGAAGTAGAAACTCCATTTGTTAGGCTATTGTTATGATGGAAAAACTATTGTATGATGATATAACCCTTCAATAATGAATTATACCTTGATAGAGGGTAGAGTTGAGTTTTGAATGATGAATGCTATTGTTTGAAGTAAAGATGATGAAATATTGGTCTATTTATTAGTTTTAGATTTTGAGCATTCTGAGACTTTGAGAAAAGAAAGGCTCACATGAAGTATCTTGCTTGTCCAAGTGTTTGGTTGAGGTAGGTTATATGATATCTAGAGTTATACTTTGATTAGTCTCGTGTGTGTTGTGAATCTATAGAGCATATTGATTGGTCTTTAGACATAGTTTGTGATTAATTTCAGTTGGGTTGACAATGCTTGTATAAATATAATGACTTGTGTTTGTAATATGTACTTGTGATATTCATTATACTTGTTGTGTTGTCCTGAGAGTTAAGAAACAAAGACCATGCTGAGATAATAATAAAGCATGTATGGTTCTCATAATGAGTGGCTCGAGTCTAATGTAAGCTAATAGTTAAGAAATTATATAATGGATCGAGTACCACACCAATATGATATATGTTGATGAAGAGTGGCTTGTGCTCGATGTGAGCCTACCGACAGTAGTTAGGTGATGGATTGGGTACTATGCTAGTACGGTACATAGACACCTAGGATCTCCTGCATGTCATAATTAGTAGTAAGACAAAATTAAAGTCACTTTAGCAGGTGTGTCCATATGAGTGATTAAATGAGTGACAAATGGGACTAATATGATACAGAGGCTATACATCTGTGAAATCATTGTGGATATGTTGTCAGGATTCTATGTGACTACTTGTATTGCACAGAGTTTTATGATGTCATTTTATATATTGTGATGACTTATGTGTGTAGTAATTGATGACATTGATATGTCTGGAATGAGTCTATTTATTTGGCTTATAATAATATTTTGACTTGTTGAGTTTATTGACTATGTGAAATTGTATCTGTCTACCTATTTTATGACTTGTCTTTTTATATACTTGTTATTAATTTTAGTCGGCCTATGATGCCTACCAATACATAGTATTTGTAGTGGTGCTACTCCTCCACTTTTCTTTTGAGTGTAGACTATAATCAAGAATTGTCCATCTGACCTCAGCTTTAGCGCAATTATAGTATTTCAAATCTGAGGGTGAGCTACTCCATTTAGGCTGCCATAGATCTTTTAATCACTGATATATACTCCATTCAAACATTGTTCATTTATCTATCTTGTTTTATGACTATTCTTAGATATTTTAGTTATTATGATTGAACCTCTCATTTCTTGCTTAAAAGCTTTTCAATAATGATTAATGACTTAGTTACAACATGTTTTAGTTAGTCAGATATTATCATCGAGGGATTAGTGTGTGTCAATCACAAGGGGTTTGAATTGTAACAAGATTAATATTAGAGTCTTAGATTCGTCAATCTCATTGTATAAAGACATGTCTAGTAGAGTCGAATGGTACAAAGATGTTTGTACTGCTCTTCAAGAGGCTACACAGCAATAGGAAAACTCAATTTCTTTTTTTTTTCTACATGTAGTTACTTGATTACAATTGGTATCTAGTGATCCAAATTAGCTTCCGGCTCTTTCATTCTTTTCTCTCTCAAATGGTGAGGAAACTTTCAGGAGAAGCCAGAGTTGAGGCACCCCAAGTAAGCCATTTGGTTGTAAATCACAATAAACGATAAGCTAGAGATGGAGTTTAGGATAAGAAGAGAGCAGTGACTCCAGCCAGGGCCATGCCCATGCCCGAACTTCTGATCAAGTGCGAGACAGATCCAAGTCCCTAGCACCTTAAGAGACTCCTAATATGGAAGCAAATGAGTTAGAGGCATCACCTCAGGATACTTGGGCAAAGGTTCCAACTATTGGGTCGTAGTGTATAATTTCTTAGATGTGTTCCCCATGAATTTACATGACATACCATCATATCGAGATATTGACTTTAATATCGATTTAGAGCTAGGGATTCGCCCCATGCTATTCTACCTTATCAAATGGCACCAAGGGAATTAAAGGTTCAATTACAAAATTTTCTTAGTAAGGGATTTATCCATCCGAGTGCCTCTTCATAGGTATCTCCTATATTGTTTGTAAAACACTTTATGAACTTGTTGAAATCATTAAATCACAAATATAACGCCGTCTTGATCAAAAGTTGACCATGGTCAAACTTATTCTTTTTATTTAACTAGAAACTGATCCAAGGGCACAAATCACACTCGGGCCCCACGAGATCTGTCCACATCCATCCCAATCAAAAATCACCTTTTGGACACTAACAAAATTATCGAAACTTTATTTGACCTCTTCTTGCTCAAATATTGGCTTTAATCAAACTCATCAACTTTTCAAGCCGAAAAACTCTTTTGAAACCTATCCAACTACCTTAGAACTATATCACCCATTTCCAAAGATCACAAATACCACATTTAAGCTACGAAAAGAGATTAATTAAGACATAAACACAAAATTATAAAGTGTCCCCAATTTACTAAAGGGTTATGTAATAATCCCAATTTACTGAAGTGTTATTTAGTTTTTGATCAAAAGAAGAAAAAAAAAGGAGTACAAGAGAAAAAGGGCTGAAATATTGGTTTTAAAATAGAAAAAACCACAGAGAAAGAAAAAGAAAAAGCAAAAAAAAAGAGCATAAAAGGAAGGGAAAAATATGGATTTCAATCTGAATCAAGAAGATAATGTCTCTAAGCTTTTATTTTGAGTTTAATACGTGAATATGAGTAGATTTTTATGCTAGAAATATGGAGAAATTGTGACGAATTAAGATTATCTAACCTATGGTTCTCCGATCCAAATCATTGATTTAAAAGAAAAATCGTATTATTAGAATTTATTTTTGATTAATGTTCTGATATTCGCCTGCCAAGAATAATGGGTTGATGGTCATGGACTCATGGTACGAAAATTCTATCTTGTTAACCTGAGCTGAGTTTTCAGATCTAGGGATNAAAATCATTTAAAATAGTATATAAATATATGAGAATTGAGACATTCCATTCATGAGTTTTGTTGCATATTTGTGATGCTGATTAAAAAAAAAGTTTCTCAGCACTTACTGACACATCTTGAATACTATTAAATGTGTAATTTTCATGTTCATACAATAACAATAAGATTTTTTTCTATTAATGACGTTAATGTAATGTTGCTGGATAATTATGAACAACGATCAAATATGACACAAAATTATCATAAAATTTCAAGTCGCAAAGTGCATCAAATCAACATGAATTACCTATATAGAATTAAATGGGTAATGAATACAAAATGCTAAGTAACAATAACATCGATCAACTAAAACTTTATATGTTATTGTGTAATATTTAAGGGTGGAAGAACTGAATAAAAAGATATAACTCAACTTTAATGATTATTGTAGACATACTTTGAAAATAAAGTAAAAATAATTAAACATAATCACAATATAATTATCGCGGCTCCAATTATAATGGACCAAAACTAATAATTTGTTTTTTGATAAATTTGATAAGAGTATAACATTAAGTTCTTCNAAATAATCTAAATGTAATCACAATATAATTATCGCGGCTCCAATTATAATGGACCAAAACTAATAGTTTGTTTTTTGATAAATTTGATAAGAGTATAACATTAAGCTCTTCAAATTGGTATATTTTAAAATCATTGTTCAGTTGAAACAAATCAATGCAGTTAAAATATGTGTCTAAACTATCATTTAAATGGTACTAAAATAAATGTCTGAATTCTCTATTGAAAATAATGTATGCACCAAATGTGGAATAGAGTATAAACACTGCAAATGACATATATATACTTATACTACCATCGATTTGTGCAAGGTAATGTTTTGCTCAAATTAAAAATAATAATCAAGAAACACATTTTCTTGAAAATAAACTTTTTTGAAACTAACTACTTTGTACAGCCTCGATAAGAAGAGCCAATATACAAAAAAAAAAAAGAAAAAAAAAAAAGAACAGTAAACCCAATTACTTCTCTGCGAGACTATGACGTCAAATACAATGAAATATAATGAAATCAAAATAAACTTAGCTATAGCAAAGAGTTAATGAGAGATGGAGAACCATCAATTTAAACAGAATTTTCTTTGATTTTCTCCTTAACGATGCTTACTTGATTGTCCTTGTTAAAATGTGCTCTACTCTTTTTGGAAGTACACGAGATATCGCTGCATATTTTAAGTAATGTAATCAAAATGAAAAAATATGTTGATTTATAATGGCAATTAGTGAAGTTCTTTTGCCTTAGTCATATGATTGACAATTCTGGCTAAAAGTATGTCTTCAAATTGAAATTCAATATATGCTATAATAACTTGAAAAAGAATAATACAACTTACCTTAAAAAATAAGATGTGTAATGTTTATATGGTACGTCCCATCGTTGTAGAACTCCAACTTTCAATCTCCATTGGATATTTTGCACGAAGGCGTATGAATTGGAAAACTATTGAAGCACACCTATTTGAATTATAAATCTACAATCTCTAACTATATTTAGAGAAACAATCTATTATAATTTAAAAGATTTGAGTATAAAGTTGAATAATCTTTTTGAATAGTTGTCTTCAATTCAAATTCCACCAAAAAAGGAAAAAACTACATATAATACAATGCATGTATTGTTAATGGAGTGAACTTTTTGATACGCTGCTTCGACTTTTTGAAATGAATTGTTGTATTCCTCCACCACTTTTAAAAATACAGTGTTGTCCATAAAATTTGTGAGTTATTATCCGATAAAAGTAAAAACCGTAAAAAAAAAAACTGTTTGGAAGTTTCATATCAGTATCTGAAACTTTTAAAAACTGTAACAATTTAAATAATAATTTATTAATTAATCCTATTATATATAATTAATTTTAACTAGGTAAAAAAACTCTAATTTGGCTTCTAACGTGATCAGAAGTCTTTTTCTTTTTATTTAATTTCAATATTTTCCTCTATTTTTTTAAATGTAAAATCGTTTTTTATTTTTCTTTAGTTTCAATTTTTTCTCTTTTTTTAATGTAAAATAATTTCTAATTATTGTGGCGCTGACATGTGGCGCTTTCACTTCTCTTATTATATATAGATAGATTTTTGATTAATGTTCTGATATTCGCCTGCCAAGAATAGTGGGTTGATTGTCATGGACTCATGGTACGAAAATTCTATCTTGTTAACCTGAGCTGAGTTTTCAGATCTAGGGATGGCAATGGGGAGGGGAGGATGCGGGGCAGGGTGGGTTTAAGGCTATGCGGGGCAGGTTTAAGGTTGTGCGGGGTGGATTGAAGTGGATTTTTTAAAAATTAATGTGGGCCGGGGGGTGGGGGTGGGTTGCGGGTATATGTGATTTCATGTGAGTTCAAACTTAATTTTAACTTTTTACATGTTATACGAGTGATAGAGCATTATTTATCAAAATAATTTCTTTAAAACTATTAAAATATTCAAGATAATAAATGAAAATGGTTCAATTGAAAATAATATTATTTCTTACATGTTTTCAATTGACCTCTAAAAAATAAAATTTTAAGTCACTATCCTATTAAATTAATACAACTTAATGAAAAAATGAGTTTTTTTTTTTATTATCAAACTTAACTAGAAAAAGAAAATATTTAAAAGTTATGCGGGGCGGGTTGAAAATGAAAAAAAAGTTGTTATGGGAGGTGGAGCGGGGCGGATTAAAAATTATGCGGGTTAAACTCAACACGCCCCGCACCGCCCCATTGCCATCCCTATTCAGATCAACCTTTTACAACGAGTTTGACTTGAGTTAAATTTTTTAAAAATATTTATTGAAATAATTTTGACTTTCTTTGAACTGAGGACATATATATTCTAGTAATCATACTCACTTTTATATATAGGGATTAATTAATTGTCTTTATTAAGAAAACTGCTCGGATGGTAAGCATCCTGGTCAATCCTTGCTTCCAATCTTAAGATTGTAAGCTCGAGTCATCAAGGAAGCAAAAAGGTGAGAGCTCGGGAGAGGTAAAAAAAGAACATGTTAAAATATATTATTTGAGACAAATTACTCCATGTAATTGGTAACCAACACACATTTATTCATTATCAAGTTACACAGACTAATTAAGTACTCAATATTGAGGTAATATTACAGAGAACTATAACACTCAACTTTTCATTCTTTGTTTTTTTTTCCTCTCTAGACATAGTAGAAAATCAATGTCAAAACATCAGCTAATTGATTTCTTGTTTGACATTGTTTCGTTGTTAGGCAAGTACCTGCACATAAAATAAAATAAAAATAAGAGATGATAATGTCCTATATATATATATATATATATATATATATATTGAAAATTTGTAAGTTACACAATATAACTATTAAAATTCAAAAATGACAAAATGTGACAACGTAAAACTTACTTTATATAACGATATACATACATGCGGTGTAACTTACTCAACATTTTGGAATTTCACACTTGATTCGTAGTATTGCAAAAATTCACTTAATATGTAATATTCAGAATCTTGACTTAATCACAAAAGCATATTTTTATAATAATAAAAATTTCATAACATATTTAAGACTATTTTTAATATATACGAAATATCTTTTCCTAAACATCATTACATAAAATTAAACACTAATATAGTACATATGGTGTAATATAATTAACTTACTTTAGCACTTTGGAATAACAGGACAGTTAATAAGATCAGTAACGAAAATCTGTCCAAACAAAGAAGACCAGCAGAATTCCTCATTCTGTACAGCAGCACTTAGTGCTTTGCAACAATTTTGTTTTTCAATAGGGCCAGCATTACAGTGAACTAAAGCTGCCTGCAATAAGAGTATCAAATTAATCTGAAGTCAGTATTTTTAACGTGAAGTACGTAAAAAATTCATAAAAATTATAATAAAAGTTATTTTTCGTGTTTCTTTTTCAATCTATTTTTTAAAAAATGTCACTTTTTACACTCTCTTTATTGTTAAATAAGTGGTTGTTTTAGCTTACGCGCACCACTAAAAAAATTATTTATTTCTAGAAAATGAAATGTATTTTTACTTACTCTTCATAAATAGCTTGAAAAAAATATAACTATTGAGTAGTTTCTTTATTTAAAAAAAGATAAAATTAAAAGAACATCATTATGTCTTCTTGATAATAAAACATCAGTTATTTTGAAACAAAATGAAAAGGTTAAAATAACATTGATTTAGGAACGGAGGGAGTATTTAAAACTCCTTATAACCTCCAACATCCTACATAATATATTTAAGATCACAAATTCAATTTTTTTTTTTATACATTTCACATATCTTTAATTTAAGACCAACAAATTTAAAACTCTTCTTTATTTTAAAACAAATAGATTAAAAAAGAAAAAGTAATAAATGTAAATTTATAACTTAAAATATATGAAGTTTAAATTCTAAATCCGTGTGCCTACCTCGAAGGGGTCAATACCTCCATACCCTGCCTGTGCAAAAGCTTCATGTATAGAACTAGAAGCTAAAATAACACTAACCAACAAAATGGTTAAACTCAAGCCCTTAATATTTGTCATCTCTTCTAATTGAACTTTCTTTTTCTTTCTTCTTCTAAGGTTTAAGACTTTAAATTCATGATATGTACTAGTTGTGTATATATACAAACAATGAGAGGAAAGAAGAGAGTTGATGAAATGAGGAAGCAATTAATGCATGCATAGATCTCAAGAAGGGGTTGACAATTTTATAAACTTTTATTTATTGGTTAAAGAATGATGCAGGAATTTGTAGCAAGTATTGAGGTTTATTAAATGGAAAATATTGGATCTAAGTTATATATAAAGATTGTTTATTCGATTCGTGTAGGTAGTTTAAGAAAAGAAAGAAAAAAAATTAATCTATGATTTGCGAGCTATTATATAGAAGTGAGAGTTATATCCTGTACATACATATAGTGACGGTGAGTTTTTCTTGTTATTAAAAAAAATGAAAGATTTTTATAAAAACTTCTGGTTCTAAAGTAAGTTGTTTAAAGCTAATTGTTACTTTTTCTATCTACTTTTTACTTGTTCACACTTTACTATATTAAATATAGATGTGCACTTACTTATCCAGTTTGAAAAACAAGACCAAACTTATAACTTAGTTTCTAATTTATCTTTATTATTAACTTATATTAAATTTTAGTAATATATTTTTTAAAATATTAAATTTATTATATTTAAAGAGTAATATAGTAAAATTATCATTCTATTTATTGTACCTTAGGTAGTGTACCAAGTCAATAAAGAGGAAAAATTGCATAGTGGAAGTACCAAATATAAGAAATATATATTTTTTGAGACAGACTATAAAGAGAAGAGTATTACATATGTTATTATAAAGTTACCAATTAAGGCATATCATAAATTTTCTTAAAATTACCCTATAAATAATCTTATTATGTAAATATATATGTGCATAGATATTAGAGTAAGATTAAATATTATACTTCAAATTCTAAGAGAGTGAACGTTGTAGCTTCCTTAACGGATTGGCAAGATTTATGCTTAGCTTCCACTTTATGAGTATTTAATTATGGCTAGATTGGATCAATGGATCTTGTCTCCTAGAGTGTCTTAGTTGACTTATATTGTTGAAATATAAGTTCTTTATATATCGGTACAAAAAATAATAAAAATATTTGTTATGGTTATTTGTGACTTTTACATAAATTTTGAATCGAGACCCAAATAATTCAAACGTGCTTCAAACAAGTTTGAACTAAACTTTATGATATGATATATGATATTTGCGATCGCAAGATTTAAATTATACGTGATCGTAGAAGAATAGCACCTTGCAAAGGATTGTGTATGTGGAATATTAACGGTGATAGTTGTTGGGTTTTTAAAAGGTGTGAATGGAAAATGAAGAGTTGCGACTTTTATGAAGAGTTGTGACTTTAATGAAGAGTTGCGACTTTTATGAAGAGTTGTGACTTTGATGAAAAGTTGCGACTTTTATGAAGAGTTGTGACTTTTATGAAAAGTTGCGACTTTTATGAAATGTTGTGACTTTTATGAAAGGTGGTGGCCTTTCCGAAAGATTGTGACTTTTCCAAAGGTTTGTGACCTTTCCGGTAAGGCACAATAAGAACCTTTTCACACTATCCTTTGTTTTCTATAAATTGAGGGATTTCCTCTCATTTTAAAATAGAATTTTTCTGAACTTCTTCTTCTACTACTAAATCTAGTATTCTAAGTGTACTTTACTGCCGTTGAGTGGCTCGCTGACACCAGCGTTTTGGGTATCAATACACTGGTGATTGAGATCATTCTATCCTGGGAGGACATATTCCAAATCAAACCTCGGATACTAGAGGGGAATAATTTCCTTAAGGGGACACTGTGCATTCAGTGGGCTTGATCTTCTTTCTGTTTTTCCAGATTCTGGTATGTGTTACAGATTTTAGATTTGTGAATTAATTTATGCTCTTCTGTTCTTCACTGGTTCATTAAACTTTGGTAACTTCGTGTTTCTGCAAAGTTTGTTGGAATCAGTAAGATTCGTTAAACACAGATTGACAACAATTCTTCTTTAAGAAAAAAATTATTTCGTATATTTTATCTAATTTGTTTCTGTTTCTAGTTTCTCTACTAGTTTTAATTTTCTAGTTGTGAAAATGTTCTTAAACTTTATTGTGTCTTACCAAGTTCTTCAAAGTTTTGTTCTAAGTATCTTGGGAATACAAGACGAACAACAATAGTAAAGCAACAAATGTATAAAAAAGAAAATTTTCTTTTATAAAATTTTTCTACATTGCTCTTTAAGAGATGAGTGTTTGTTTGATATAATTTGGATAATCCTTACTTCTTGATATAGATTTTATGATGAAGTTGGATTCAAAATTTAATTTTTAAAATGTATTATGAACTTTGTTGATTATTAAACTTTTATTGATTTTTCGAGCTCATGAAATATGTTCTTAAACATACATTGAGAACGTGTAGCACACTTGTGTTATAGTTTGTTCGTTGGATCATAGATAAGACACCAAAACCAATTTATCCCTTCAATTTTGGGACATGATAGTTGTTTTTTTAGAAGCTTGGCTAAACAGACTTTAATTTTTGTATAATTTGAAGAAAAATATTACTAATTCCACTTTAAATGATGTGTTGTGATGACATTTTATGACAAGCAGTTAGGATTAAGTGGGTGAATATTCTTTAGAAGGTCATTATAGTATGTGTATAATCTAGGTATATATATATATATATATATTATACATTAGTTATACATATGATATATTGAATATATGTTGACGACGTCTACAAACCGTTAGGATTAAGTGACTGAATTTCTTTAGCTACCTGCCTATAATGTTAAGATTTTCTTTTTGGAAAAGTACGTAACACCAATTGAGATATCATAATCTCTAAAATTCTCTACCATTTAAAATTTTACAAAATTCTCCTCTCGGATACATCCCTCCCATTAAGTAATGTATTACTTGCAATGTAATGGACAACCAAGAAATGTATCTGAAAGCAATGAAAAAATCGAAATTTTTGTAATAGGAGAAATTTTGGGATAAGATGTAATTTACCCCAAATGTATGACATTTCTGTAAGTTTCCCAAAAAAAATGGTGTAAGATTTTTAAATCCAAATTAAATCTTCTTTGTTAAATTGGGTCAAACGTAAAATCTGTATAAACCTAAAATTCGACTAATCCAATGCTTGGGCCTAAAATTCGACTAATCCAAACACAACTATGATATTTTTAGGGGAAACTAAGCAAATATCCATAAAAGTAAAATAATTACAAATATATATCCCTTTACATTCATACCAACTAAATAATTACATTATATACCCCCAACAAATTTTACTAACTGACACTAAATCAATATCATATACTCAATTGGTATCGTTAAGACCGATAATTTTGCTTAGTTGATATTAAATCAATATATATATATATTGTATTGATATCATTAAAGTTTCTTGTTCAGAAATTATTCGTTACACTGTATTGATATCATAAGTATATACATAAAAGTATTGTCATGACTTTATATATTACATGAAATTATTTACATTGAGTCCTATATTAGGACAATTTTAATTTCTTCTATTTGATAAATAGGTTATAGCCCACAAAATCATTTATATTAAAAAAGAAGTGGCTTATATGTTTTGTCATTGTTGATAGTGACATGTAAGCATTACTTGCATGGTTGAGAAACAAGTAGGAATATTCATATTCCTTGAGCATTGTATTTCCTATTCTGTGAATAACTTGCATATACATTAGTACTCCCTCTCTCGTTTTAGTTTGTTTGGCTGATTTTAATTTGATATAGAATTTTATAATGTCAAAAAAAAAATAATTAAAACCTATAATTTTAAATTAAAGATATAATAAATGTAGGAATGAGCATGACACGATGTTGAAAAGTTCAATTCAATAATTTCGGTTTTTTAAAAATACTATACCATTGCCATACCAAATTAAATTGGTATGATTCGATATTTTGAAGTTCAGTTTGGATATTTTGAATGTACGGTAAATCGGTTACCATAATTTAGTCAACTTCTATATATATATATATATATATATATATATATATATATATATATA
>NC_064282.1:93393076-93443994 GCF_019186545.1 Solanum stenotomum
AGTAAGATTAAATATTATACTTCAAATTCTAAGAGAGTGAACGTTGTAGCTTCCTTAACGGATTGGCAAGATTTATGCTTAGCTTCCACTTTATGAGTATTTAATTATGGCTAGATTGGATCAATGGATCTTGTCTCCTAGAGTGTCTTAGTTGACTTATATTGTTGAAATATAAGTTCTTTATATATCGGTACAAAAAATAATAAAAATATTTGTGATGGTTATTTGTGACTTTTACATAAATTTTGAATCGAGACCCAAATAATTCGAACGTGCTTCAAACAAGTTTGAACTAAACTTTATGATATGATATATGATATTTGTGATCGCAAGATTTAAATTATACGTGATCGTAGAGGAATAGCACCTTGCAAAGGATTGTGTATGTGGAATATTATCGGTGATAGTAAAGCAACAAATGTACAAAAAAGAAATTTTTCTTGTATAAAATGTTATGGGTTCCGAGGTGTGTGAAGTGTGCTACATTGCTCTTTAAGAGATGAGTGTCTGTTTGATATAATTCGGATAATTCTTACTTCTAGATATAGTTTTTATGATTAAGTTAGGTTCAAAATTTAATTTTTAAAATGTATTATTAACTCTGTTGATTATTAAACTTTTATTGATTTTTCGAGCTACTGAAATATGTTCTTAAACATACATTGAGAATGTGTAGCACACTTGTGTTATAGTTTGTTCGTTGGATCATAGATAAGACACCAAAACCAATTTATCCCTTCAATTTTGGGAAATGATAGTCATTTTTTTAGAAGCTTGGCTAAACAAACTTTAATTTTTGTATAATTTGAAGAAAAATATTACTAATTCCACTTTAAATAAGGGGTGATGTGTTGTGATGACATTTTATGACAAGCAGTTATGATTAAGTGGGTGAATATTTTTTTTTAGACGGTCATTATAGTATGTGTATAATCTAGGTATATAAATTATACATTAGTTATACATATAATATATTGAATATATGTTGACGATGTCTACAAACCGTTAGGATTAAGTGAGTGAATTTCTTTAGCTACCTGCCTATAAATGTTAAGATTATTTTTTTTGAAAAAGTACGTAGATACACCAATTAAGATATCATAATCTCTAAAATTTTCTATCATTTAAAATTTTTATAAAAATCCCCTCTCGGATACATCACTCCCATTAAGTAATGTATCACTTGCAATGTATTGGACAACCAAAAAATATATCTGAAAGCAATGAAAAATTTGAAATTTTTGTAATTGGAAAAACTTTCGGGATATGATGTAATTAATCCCAAATGTATGACATTTCTGTAAGTTTTCCAAAAAAAGGACAAATCACTTAACTACACTCCTTTACTTACCTTAATAGCTATTTATCCCTATTTATTTCAAAAAAATTCAAAAATCCCTTATTTACCTATGTATCCTGCATGTATCCCGTGCACAACGCTATCCCGCATGTATCTCTTGCACAACGTTATGTATCCTGCTATGTGGAATATATCAAACCTAATGTATCCCGCAAACATCATTTTTGGGGTTTTTGATAAATAGAAAACTAGAAGGGATATGATGTTATTTAGTACTTATAATATTGGTTCCTATAATTTATACATATTTAAATCCAATTTAAATCTTCTTTGATAAATTGGGCTCAAATGTAAAATCCGTATAAAACTAGTAAAAATTAGGCAAATCACATAGTATAAGAAATAAATTACTTCCTATCCCTACTCTTTCATTAATTACCAAAAATCCCTTTTTTAGTGTCTGTCGGATACATAATATAGCAGCGCGGATACTTTAATTAATAAAGGGCGGATACTTAAATTATTAAGTTGTTGGCACAGATACTTTAATTAATAACGGGCGGATACTTAAATTAATGGGCGGATGCATAATATAGCAGCGCAAATACTTTAATTAATAACGGGCGGATACTTAAACTAATAAAGTATCCGGTTAAGTCGAATTGGGGAAAAATAAGGGATTTTTGTATTTTAGTAAAAGAGTAGGGAAATATTGAGAATAGATAAAGTAATGTTGTATACTTAAGTAATTTGTCCATAAAACTATGCTTGGGCCTAAAATTAGACTAATCCAAAAAGGGTGATTTGCACAACACAAATAGGATATTTTTAGGGGAAACTAAGCAAATATTCCATAAAAACAAAATAATTATAAACATATATCCCTTTACATTTATATCCACTAAATAATTACATTATATACCCCTCAATTAATTTCGCTTAACTGATACTAAGTTGATATCGTATACTGTATTGGTATCATTTAGGCTTATAATTTTGTTTAGTTGATACTAAATCAATATACATATAAAGTATTGGTATCATTAAGATTTTTTTGTTCAGAAATTACTCATTAGTCAATGGTACTATAAGAGTATATATATATTCTTATAGTACCATTGACTAACGAGTAATTTCTGAATGATACTATAGGAGTATATATATACTCTTATAGTACCATTGACTAACGAGTAATTTATGAACAAGAAACATTAATGACACCACAACAATATACATATACTCTTATAGTATCATTGACTAATGAGTAATTTCTAAACAAGTAACCTTAATAATACCAATACAGTATATATATATACACACACTGATTTAGTATTAGTTAAGTGAAATTATCAGTATATAATACTGGTTTAATATCGATTAAGCAAAAATTATATCCCTTAATGAATGGAGATATGAATTGTAATATTTTTTTAGAAAATGAGTATTTCTTGAATTACTTTAAATTAGAGTATCAATATATAATTATTTTGAGTTTATGACACATTTATATAATTTTCCAAAAAAAAAATAGCTTTCTGTTTTGTCATGGTTGATCGTGACACGCAAGCATAATTTGCACAGTTGAGAAACACGTAGGAATATTCATATTCCTTGAGCATATGCATTTCCTATTCTGTGAATAACTTGCATATCCATTAATACTCCCTCTTCCGTTTTAATTTATTTGACTGATTTTAATTTGACATAAATAACAAAAAAAATTGAATCTTATGATTTTAAATTAAAGATATATTGAATGTATGAATGAACAATATGATACGATGATGAAAAGTTTAGTTCGGTAATTTCGGTTTTAAAAATGTTATACCATTATCATACCATATTAATTTAGTATGGTTCGGTATTTTGAAGTTAAGTTTCGATATTTTGCGTGTACGGTAAATCAATTACCATAATTTAGTCAACTTCAACTTATATATATTCATATAATAATTAATTATGACTTTGGCTTTTCAAGAAACGTCTCAATTATATCATACTACTACTTTACACATGTAAAATATTCGAAGTACAAACAATTCTCTTATTGATCAATCACTCAAAAAGAACATTTAAATCAAGATAGATTAGTCAAAATTTCAACATCTAACTAATTAGTTATTATTTTGTATATCTGCTAGTATTATATAGCTACATATACATGAATATTATATGTAACTATATACTTCGGTACGGTATTTGATATATTGATATTTTTTTTTGTATATACCAAATACCGTATTGAATATCAAACTTTTTGAAACATGCATACCAAATACCATAATATCCAAACCGCATTGTCAAAAAATTCGGGCTCCATATGTTATTTGGTATCTACCTTACCAAGCCCACCCCTAGTTGAATGTATCACAATACTCTTTAATCTTGTCGTCTTAAACATGCCATGTGAAAAATTGAAATTATCGAGTTGCCGAAAAAGGAAAGAGACACTACATTTTGAACGGACTATAAAGAAAGTAACACAAACAAATTGATATGGATGGAGTAACTTACAGGGGTCATCTTTGGGTACAATGAATGAACTAATACTCAAACCTATGTTGTTTGGACTCTTCAAAAATGTCAATGGGTGCTAGTCGGATTCTTCAAAAGTAGTGTATTTTTAGAGAATACGACACGAGTGCGGCAACGAAAGTGAAGAGTCCGCACACGGCGCAACTTAGACTCAAACAGCTAATTTAGGCCTGTACAATGGAGGATCTTCTCCAAGCAAAAGTGATTTCAAGACAGCTTCACACACAACAGTATCATACACAAGCAAGTGCCCACCATCAGGAACTTCATGATACCGAATCCAAGGGAGCGTTTTCGAGACGTGTCTTTGTAATTGAACCGGCACAACCTTGTCCTCATAACCTTGCCATATGTGAACAGAGCTTTCGTTTAGTGGATACGGGTTACTTAGCTCCAGTGGATCAAAATCCCACTTGCTAAATGCCACAATAAAGTCACGACGAAGGGAATCGAATACCCTTCGTTTCCTTATCCCGTCCTGTCAATAGACGTAAAATGTGTCACAAACCAGAAATCGGAATAGTTCATATACTACTACACATTAGTATGAAATCAAAATTGGTAAAGCTCACGGGACTGGCCAAGGAAGGCTTAACTGCTCGTATCACTACCGAGTCAACTTAAACAAGTATAACTAACCAAATTTCCGTTAAGAAAGTTGGTTGTGTGAGTACATTATTTCGTTTTCTTTGTTTGGTCATAGCTGATCAAGTTTACCTGAGTGAACAATTGATATCCGTCTGTATTCTTCAAGACGGCCAAGTCTTTGTCACAAAAAAATTTAGGATTTCCTTCAAGAACAGTAGCTGATGGGAACATTTTTTGAGTGAACCACCAATGTAATAGCCCCGGAGTATAACATGTGAGCAAAAGCATAAGCCGGCAGAGTTGTTTCCTGTAATCATCCTTCGTGAGATCATCAGGTAGCGAGCGCCATTTGTAATTGATAAACGGGACTATTAATGCCACTCCTGCAAGCCTGCAGCAGCATATTTGTCAATCCTAAACAATTGACAACAAAATCCAGAAATCTAAAATTTATTTGAAGTGAGTTTTGTTATACTTTTGAGGAATGCGTTTGATGCAGCTCCAAGCAGGGTAACATCCCAATGACACGCCAATAACATAATACTTAGATCCTAATTGCAATTGATCAGCTAACTCTTCGATATCAGATGCTTCACTTTTAACGGATCGTTTTGGATTTGGATCACTCTCTCCGTATCCAGCTCTGTCGTATATCAGAAGGTATATCCCCATTCCATCTAGGAGTTTCTGAGAACTAAAGTATTATTAGAACATTCTCAACAGTATTATGCAAATTCAATAATGTCATTTCTTCAAGAGAAAACAGAAAGAAAAATGACTTCCTGGCTTCCTGCTAGAAATTTTACAAATGCTAAACAACACCAGAAACTTTAATGTGATTGCGTATCCATAAGAAAAATTTAGGGGGTCCGCCGCGTGGCTTCAATGAGTTTTATTGAAATGATGATCTTTGAAGATATGATTTTCTCGTTTGGATTATATGTCAGCAAATTGACTAAAGCAATAATCAAGCCGGTCAACCTTGTATCGAGGGGGGTAGGGAATCGATTAACTACAGTTCAATCTCAAACTAATTGAGATCAGCAAGGGATGCAACACGAGGACTTCTTAGCATCTTACCCATCCTATTACTACTCTCGTCCAAGAATGCTAAACTTTGAAGTACTCATGGGATCATTGCATTACTGGTGTGGTGACATCCTTTGCGTCAACCAACATTTTGAATAATTTCTTGGGATACGGCATACAAACACACTCAAACTAGGATAAAACTGTCAGCTATAAACTTAAACTATGTCAATGTCCTATCACCCCTCTAAACTTATTTTTTTTGTATCATTCACCCAATTATCAACTCTAAATCAGTTTGATACTTAACTAACCTTTTCAGAAAATAGTGGTTTCAAATTTCAAAGAGATAGGCATCCAAGGGTGTGGCCTAGTGGTCAATAAAGTGGCTGAGAGTCATGAGGTCGGTCTCAAGTTCAATTCCCAATAGAGACAAAAACACTAGGTGATTCTTTCCATTGTCTTAACCTTGATGGACAGAGTTACCTGATACCTATTGCTGGTGGAAAATGACAGGTATTTCGTGAAATTAGTCGAGGTGCGCAAAAGCTGACTCAAATACCACAATCCAAAACAAAAAAAGATTCAAANCGTTTGGATTATTTGTTTGGGCTTTCAATGTCAGCAAATTGACTCAAAGCAATAATCAAGCCAGTCAACCTTGTATCGAGGTGGGTAGGGAATCGATTAACTACAGTTCAATCACAAACTAATTGAGATCAGCAAGGGATGCAACACGAGGACTTCTTAGCATCTTACCAGTCCTATTATTACTCTCGTCCAAGAATGCTAAACTTCAGAGTACTCATGGGATCATTGACACCCCCTGCACCAACCAACATTTTGAATAACATATTGGGATACGGCATACAATCACCGTCAAACTAGGGTAAAACTGTCAAGTACAAACTTAAACTATGTCAGTGTCCTATCACCCCTCTAAACTTATTTTTTTCGTATTATTCACCCAATTATCAACTCTAAATCAGTTTGATACTTAACTAACCTTTTCAGAAAATAGTGGTTTCAAATTTCAAAGAGATAGGCATCCAAGGGTGTGGCCTAGTGGTCAATAAAGTGGCTGAGAGTCATGAGGTCGGTCTCAAGTTCAATTCCCAATAGAGACAAAAACACTAGGTGATTCTTTCCATTGTCTTAACCTTGATGGACAGAGTTACCTGATACCTATTGCTGGTGGAAAATGACAGGTATTTCGTGAAATTAGTCGAGGTGCGCAAAAGCTGACTCAAATACCACAATCCAAAACAAAAAAAGATTCAAAGAGATATTATGGAGAGAGTTATTTGTGTTTACATCAGATGTCATAAAGCTCATTTCTTTGGAGCTGCCAAATCCATGAACAAGAATGATGCTGTATTTGCACTTGTTCTTGGGTACTCCTCTTTCTCTGTAAGCCAGGTACCTCCCATCACTAAGTCTGACTCTAAGAGTAGTAATAGCAGATTCATCTACAACTGATGACTTGGATTCCATATTATTATTAGCATTTTGTTCTTTTGTCTGATCAGCACATCCTAGACAGCCCATCATCAAAACAAGAATTCTTCTGAAAACCATCTTCTCATAAAAAAAATGTTGGGTGTGTCAAATTCCACTTCAAAATTAAAACAACATAGTCAGTGTAATCACACAAAGGGGGGTCTGAAAAGCATAGAATATACTAGACTTTACCCCTACCACAGAGATGGAAAGCCTATTTCCGATAGACCCTAAGGTCAACCGTCCAGAAAAATAAGTAAAGAAAGTCCAAGAAATAATGGATAGTCACAAAAATCGAACGACAAGAATCAAGCCTTCAAAATTGACCTCAGCAAATCAATCCAGCTAATGGGGTTATCTTGAAATTACTGAATTCTGGTACACTGTACGCTCCTCAGTCCCTGGCTCAACAGTCGAGAAACAGAAGTAGCAGAAGTACAAGCAACAATAAATACTAACAGAAATCGAAAATCAAGAATGAAGACTACAAAATTGACCTCAGCAAATCAATTCAGCTAATGAGGTTGTCTTGAAATTACCAAATTCTGCTACACTCTATGCTTGTCAGACAATTGGCTCAACAGTCAAGAAAAAGAAGTAACAGAAATCGAACAACAACAATCAAGACATCAAAAATTGATCTCAGCCAATAAATTCAGCTAATGGGGTTATTTTAAACTTACCAAAGAACAAAACTTTCTCTAAAGATTCAAGATTTACAACTACTTCAACCCTTGGCTACTCATTAGATTCTTGAAAAGCCAAAATTGAATCTTTTTACCTTCAGAAAAATAAAAAATCTTGGTTTGTCAAAATTCCACATACAAATTGAGGTTCAGCACAACAATTCAATAAATGGGGTTGACTTAAACTTACCAAAGAACAAAACTTTCTCTGTAGAATCAAGATTTACATTCTTGAAAATCCCACAATTGAATCTTTTTACCTTTCTTTTTTCTATAAATGGAAGTTGGGTTCTTGAAAGTTATCTTTTTGCTTGGACAATGGAGACAGGATCAACTAAGACCATATGCAAATACAGGTAATTTGCATTTGAATGTTTTAATATTGCCTTTGCTTTTCAAGTTTGAATATTGTTTGTTCATTCTTGTTTTTTTTTTGGGCCCAGTTATAATATACGAGTGTTTATGTGAGTTTTAGAAACAAGTTTTAACCAAAAAAATATCCTAAAGTATATTCCAAAACTTAAATGAGTGAAATTAGTTTTTTTTTTCGTAGTTTTCAATTTTTTGAAGTTTAAAATTGAATCTACCTTTTAACTTTAGACTATAAACATTCTTTCTCTTAAATTTTAGGTAATGCTTATTTTGTCCTTTTAGTTATTCATTTTAGTTATTTTTTATGCTTTGGTTGTCACATTATTTTTTGGAAAAATTATGTGGTTAAGCAAATGTATACTACTTAATTATTCATCATAGCTATAGTTTGCTATAATTATCACTTGCGACTAACATTATACATTAATTACGTGGACGGACTTCAAATTTGTATAATTAGTTATGTTTGTATATGTATAATTCGACAGAATATACAAATACATATGTATAATATACAATTATCTAATCGATATACATATACAATTCACCTCTCTCCCACTCTCTGCCCTTTCTCGCTCCCCTCTCTCCTCCCTCTCCCAATCTGGCTCGTCTCTCTCCTCCCTCTCCCAATCTCACTTGCCATATATACAAATACATATGTATAATATACAACTATCTAACCGATATACATGTACATTTCACCTCTCTCCCACTCTTTGCCCTCTCTCGCTCGCCTCTCGCCTCTCGCCTCTCTCCTCTCTCTCAGTCTCTCTCGCCTCTCTCCTCTCTCCTCTCTCTCTCAGTCTCGCTCGCATCTCTCCTCTCTATGACATGTAGCTACGAATTGTAATTATCAAACTATAGCTATGGAGAGTAATTAGACTATTTTTGAATGGCTATATGTGAAAGTTCCTTTTTTTTGTTATTGTTTCTTTTTGCATGAATGTTATGTAATGATTTAAGTATCATTTATTATGACTTCTTTACTTTTGTATTTTCTTTTACAAACTATTTTGACATGCGTTACTTGAACCAAGTGTCTTTAGGAATCAATCAATCTATTACGACTCTATCCTCTCTATCGTACTCTACTTTTTTAGTTGATTCATCATTCAAATTGTTGATATGATATTAATTGTATTCATCAAATAAATACAATATACTTTAATATAATACGATGAAACGTCGACAATAACAACCATCCAAACAAGTTGTTAATCTATTTTAAGCCTCTCTGGGTGATGGTAATGTGCTGCGATACTTTAAAAAAAATGTGTTAATTATATATTGAGGGAACATATATAATCGTTGGTTAGTTTAATAGAATATCACATAAATAATGCATTTAATATCCTAAATTAATACTATATATACTAAATTCAATGAAATGTAATCATGTGGGATAGGCTGTCACTTTATAATTAACTACCTACTTGTCAATGAAATATAATTTGGATGATTTCGTTATAAAATAGTCAATATATATATATATATTTTGAATATTTAAGTATAGTATACATATACCATATATGTAATATGCATAATTCATATAGATTTTGTATATTTCGATCATATTAATGAATAAATTTGGTTGAACTGTACATATCGATATGTTTTCCCCTTATTTTGAAGTGTAGCATTTCTATTACTACTAATTATAACAGAAATAACATGTAATAGTTTAGGAACCTAAGATTCTACATCAGGAAATTTACTCATTTGTTAATTAACGATTTTGACTATTAATTTAGTTGTTTAATTAGCTGTTGGTAAAACATTATATTTGTCAATTTTATTTACTAAGTATTTGATTAGCTCTGATCAAGTATATATAGGTAAGTTTTTCCTTTTCCTTTTTAACTAGGAAATTATATATTTTTTCCGATTAATTATTGAGAAAATTTTAGAAATAACAAACATAATAGACATAATAATGCTCTATAAATAGTTTTTCGATAATTACGCTCCATATCTATAGTTTCTCTTTCTATGGGGGATGTGGTTTGTATATTTCACTTGTGAATATACAAATAGAGTAAGTATATACAAATTCTGTATTTATACATTTATGAATTTTTTAGAACTCCGTTTGTATATTTCGTTTGCTAATATACAAACTGGGTAATTTATTATGAATTTTTCATAAATCGTATACAAATAGCTATAAAAAGCATATATAAAATTCTGGATTTATACAATCAAGAACCGAATTTATACAAATTCTGAATTTATACAAATCAGACGAAATATTAGGGGTGTGTATCGGTTGGTTCGGTTCGGTTTTAAGTATTATCGATTCGGTTTATCGATTTTCGGTTTTTAAATATGCTAAACCGATAACCAAACCAATAAGATATTTGTTATCGGTTTTCGGTTTATCGGTTTTAGGTCTTTAATGGTTCGGTTTCGATTTAACTAATAAGAAAATGCTTTCAAAACAAATATATGACTTATCCAATAATTTGACGCGATACGCATACATCGAAATAATCATTCCAAACGGGACAACAAGGACCAACTTGTTGTATTTTGGTTATCACAACAAAGACTTGGTCAATTTTCGATCACCATAAGATATAAAACGAGGTCCCCTTTATGCAATAAAGAGAATCAAATAAAACCTATTCATAGACAAAAGTTAAAACAGTAGCAAATGAGGTCATGCTTATGGTAACTAAATGAAGTTCTTACATTATTTTTAAAAAAAACACACACAATCTGAATTCCTGACATTAATCAAATTGTAGATATTTACAATCGTCCAAAAGCTAATATTAGTCAATTATCAACTAACTAAAGTAAATAAGTAATACTAAAAAGTAAAACCTAAAGGTTAAATAACTAAAAGTAGAGAGGAGAGTTAATTGTTAAGTAGTGTTAATTATTGCGTAGGATTTTTATATTTTTAGTCTAATATACTACTAATTATATTAATATTGTTTGTTTAATATATTATATATATGTATAACTAAAAAATAAAATAGTAAATTATTATATTCTTAATGGGTTATCGGTTAACCCAATAACCCAATATTAAAAACCAATAACGAACCAATAACCCAATATTTGTTTTTTGTAAAACCATTAAATAACCGTTAACCCAATAACCCAATAACAATAAACCAATAACACTTTTTTTGGTTCGGTTTATCGGTCGGTTCGGTTTTTGCACACCCCTACGAAATATACAAATTAAGCGAATATAGCAAAAGTTGTAGCTACAAATTACAACTTTCTTAAACTGTAACTATAATACCTAATATAGGCTAAATGTTTGCTATACTACGTAATTTTTCCTTAATTATATTCTATGTTATTTTTCTTTCAAAGTGCAATAATTGGCATGAGAATTTGAGATTTGAAGTGGTCAAGAATGATTTTGACAACCACTCTTTAATTCTTCTCAATATAATATAAATCCATACGTAACTAACAAAAACATGTACATCCAAATGAGATTAATTTGATTCTAAGTTACAAAAACGTGTATATCCAAATGAGATTAATTTGTTTCTATCTTGCACATGGTATAAACGTATATGCTGCCACTATACAAACAAATGTTTTGTTAATTATTTAAATCAATAGAGGAGTCAGAATTTTCATTAAAAATTTAAAAATAATTTTAATTATATAATGTGGCTCCGCCCGTTATTTCAATCATGTAATTGGTTTATACCTAAATACTATAAGAATATTCTTTGGCGCCTTCCTTATTTGTGTGAAATGGGGTCCTTATCACGAAATAATTTTGCTTATTGGACAACTAGAGGAGATGCTTCAAATAATGGGCCAAAAGCATGGATGCCGTCATAATAAACCAAAAAATTACACAACAAGACAAACATGCAAGGTATATTTATGATAATTGATAAATCGTTATGGTTTAAAATAGGGAAAAATGATAAATATACCCTGAACTATCGTAAATGGTATGCAGATTATCCTTCATCATACTTTTGAGACATTGATGCTCATGTTGTCAAAAAACTAGAGCATATTTAGCCTTTTTACTAACGGACATACACGTGTCATAATCTTATTCACCGACCAATATTTATTAAATATTGGATCGATGGATAAGATTATGTCACGTGTACCTATTTAGTCTTCCGTTAGAGTAAAAGGGCATATATTCTCTAGTTTTTGGATGGCAGGGGCTCCAATGTCATAAAAGTATGACGGAGGGTATCTGCATACCATTTACGATAGTTCGGGGGATATATTTGTCCTTTTTTTCAATTACAATTTGTAGCTATATGTAGGGTTTTATCACAAATTTCTCTCTCATTTCCCCTTCTCTCCTCCCATTGCCCTCTCTCTCCCTCGCTCATGATCTCTCTCTCTCCAGCCCAACAAATGCTGCCCAAAGAATGTTACACATAAATATGCAATTGTATTTTGTATTATGTATCAAACATATTTGTATGTCATATCAACTGTATTTTGTATTTTGTATCAACTATATATGTATTCTGTATCAATTGTATTGTGACGATTTGTATTTTGTCATTGTATTAGCCGACATAAACTGTGCTCGTTAATACAATTGATACAATTATACTCGATGTATGATACAAATCAATTGTGTCAATTGTATTCAGACAATTGTATTTGTATTTGTATCAACTGTACAATTTGTATTTTGTATCAATTGTATTTCGGATACAACGAATACAACATGTATTCATCCTCTCCCCCCTCTTGATCTCGCTCGCCTCTCTCGATTTTGCTCGCCTCTCTCCTCCCTCTCTCAATCTTGGTCGCCTCTCTCCTCCTAAAATGAATAGAAAATGTATTCGTGATACAACCTGATACAACGAATACAATAGGTATTCAACCTCTCTCCTCTCTCTCCGAAATCTCGCTTGCCTTTCTCGTCCCTCTCCTAGTCTCTTTCACTCTCTCCTCCCCCTAATATGTAGCTATAATTCGTAATTAAGCAAACTATAGTTATAAATCTCTAATTAAGCCCAAACTCAGTCATTTTTGAAAGTTTTCATTTTTAAAATGCTTTTCATATGTACCAACAGTGAGATAACTTTAAATATACAATATCTGAAGTTAGTCTTAAAAAAATCAAACTTTAAATGTGTTGGAAGTTCAGTGATCTTTGTCTCAATTCAACTATTTTTGCTTGAACTTTAGTCATATATGGGCTAAAGTTGAGAATTTTGCTTAAACTTTAATCATATTTAATTATTTTTGTCAAACATCAATCATATTTCAAGACAAAAATGCCTAAATTTAAGTCAAATGCCGCATATCAGTAATAAATATATTAAATGATAGTATCAAAACATCGGAATTTTTACCGAAATAATGAAGCAGCTTGCATAATCTTGCGGTTGTATAATGGATACCGTTTAAGTCGTGATAAATTTGCACAAGCAATGTGTTACGTTAAAACTAATCGAAATATTTTGTAGCCGTTGCCTTTATATATTCAGTGAGTATATAACAAATATATTAAATTTTATAAAATATAAAAAATGAATATTATTTTGTAATGTGGACTTTGTTGAACTGTTAATGTAATAAACCCTACAAATCCAATACCTAAGGGGTCGATGGTTAGTTGGTTAGAATTATACTTATATTAATAATGTAGGGATTATTTATGATTTATGAGTAAATTTATGCATTATTTTATGAACAACTTTCACATATAGCAAACACAAAATTCATATTTGTATGCTATAGCAAAGTTTGCATAATTGCGCTCCATAACAAATATAAATATGTATATTTCGCTATGCATATACAAAAGAAAGCAGTTGTATAATCTGCTTTGGTATACATATACAAAAAGATCAATTGTATAAAGTGAGAGAGGCGAGTGAGTGAGCGAGATCTGGGAGAGAGGAGAGAGGGGAACGAAAATATATGTATATATACAATTTTCACGCATTTTATACATTTACATTTTTGTATAAAGTGAGAGAGGCGAGTGAGAGAGCGAGATCTAGGAGAGTGGCGAGCGAGATCTGGGAGAGGGGAGAGGGGAGAGGGGAGAGAGGAGAACGAAAATATATGTATATATACAATTTTCTCTCGCTTTATACCAACACACACACTTTATACACTTGCGTTTGTATAAAAAACGAGAGAGGTGAGGGAGAGAACGAGAGTGGAAAGCGAGATTCACCAGGAGAGAGGTAAAATAACAACAGTTTGCTATGGGGTACAATTAAATCAAACTATATTTATAGCATTTAATTTGAATTAATAGTTTGCTATTATATACAATTTTCCCTTATTTTATGTATGTATTAGTTATTAATGTATTAGTTATCGTAAAATTATACATAAATTCTCTCATAACTTATATATGTATTAGCTATGCGAAGTTTTAAATTGTCAACCAAACATTGTATCAATTTTATACATGAAAGAATTAAAAGAAATTAGAAGAAATAAAAGGAATAAATAAAATAAAAAATGAAACGAAAAATAACGATAAAAAGGAAAAGGAGCAAAAAAATTGAGTATGAAATTAGATTATGTTGAAAAAAATAAAAGAAAATAATATGACTTGAGAAAAAAAAACGAAAAAAGAGAAAAATAAAATAAAGAGAAAAAAGGATGAAAAGGAAAGATAACCTTATGATCATTTGCTATCTCTATGTTTTATGGATTCATTGCTAGTCTGTTGGTTTTACTTCAAAAGAGGTGTCACGACCCAAGCCTACACTCTGGACGTGGCCGGCACTCGAGAACCATTGATGATCCCCAAGCAAACCCTCATCCTGGCTGACTATAAGTGGAAAACTGATTCAAGCATACAAAGCTTAAAACTGAATAAAATCAATAACTCAAATACAAAACTTTAACTCAAATGAAAAACTCTGAATAAAATAATATATTCAACTCGCCATAAAATAGGCAACTTAAGTCTTTAAAACATTTAATAAAATAAATGAATAATACAGATTTCTTAACTATACTGACTATCCATGAAGCCTCTAGCTGATAAAGATAGAAGTCGGGACAAGACCCACAACATCTTAACAACTGATATAACTGACAGGTAAATGAAATCCTTCGGAAGCAAGGAGGCTCACCATAGCTAACTCGAACTCTCGGATGTATCAACGAAACTCTTGTTGATGATCCTGAATACCTGTGTCTACATCATGAGAAGATGCAGGTCAAATGGCTCAGTACGTGAAATGTACGAGCATGTAAGAGGAATTCTAAAACATAAACATAAGCTTGAAACTTGATAGAAACGAAACATATTTACCTCTTCTCAAACTTACTCAACTCAAGAAATACTCAAAGGTACTCAAAACTACTCAAACTTACTCAACTCAGAAGTACTCAAGGATAAGATACTCAACTCAGAGATTAGATACTCAACTCAAGGATTAGATACTCAACTTCAAAGATATGATACTTGAATTGAAATATTCAACTCATGAATATTTAACTGAACTCATTTCATTATAAAACAGTTTAAAACAAGTGCAATATAAAAAAACAAACTGTTTAAAAATATGTTGTCAACTCTGTGTGTATGCAAGGATAAAACATAACTCTGAAATGTACGAAAAAAATACAAATAAATTGATGTATATAAAAATACAATAACTTCTGTGAGAGTTTCTCTAACCAACAACCATCACATAAAAGCTATAGTGATGATACATCGATCTACCTCACGCTGTCAGCGCATCCTATACCAGGCCAAAGGTATAGACCTGAACTACTAATGGATCCACTAGTCTATGTGAAAAGGGTTCATCTAAAAAGTATGACCCTTTTCTACCCATGATGGCTACATGGTTTATGGGGGCTGTGAGTTGTCTGAACTCTCCCCCATATCGGTGCTCAATACTACTCCCAAAAATATACTAGCTCTTATGTTTTAAAAACATACTTCTTTTTGCTGATTTGAGATAATTGCTCAAAAACTTAGCTCAAAGGCTATCTTGGAAATCTCAGTTTCCTCTCTTGCTTCATTTAGAAAGCGATTACTCTTTTCTAAAAACTAGCCCGAAAGCTCTTTAAAAATCTCAGTTTCCGTTCTTATTTAAATGTGAAAACATTTATAAACTCTTTGAGAATACTTAGTCCTCATATACTTTTGAAGAAAAGGACTTCAAACTTTACTCTTTACTCTTTACTGAACTCAAAACTTTAAGTCTTAAAACAAAGTTTAAACATTTGTAAAAGACTTCTTAAGATATGGTTCATGCTGAATTATGGACATGAACGACTCAATGCAAGACTTTCAATAACCATAGATACAACTCAATACTTGGAACTCAAGAACTTTAATGATACTACTCACTTCAAGAATGTTCAACTTAGAGGGTTCATGCGGAATTATGAGCATGAACTACTCAACTCAAGGACTCAAAGATACTTCTTATCTCAAGATTGTTCGACTTATAATGTTCATGCGGAACTATGGGCGTGAACAACTCAACTCATGGACTTCATGAGTAATAGGTAATAGTCCCATGATTAGGAATGTAATCTCAAATGGGTTAGAAACTCAATACTTAAGACTTAGGATCTGAAGATATTTCTACTCTCATAGATACTCAACTTCTGGAGTTCATGCGGAATTTAATGGCATGAACGACTTGACTCGTAGGTCTACATAACATTATGGAACTCATGATACAACTCTTCTCATTCTCTGAATTACTTCCTCAAAATTTAGTTCAAATCGATAGTTGATCTCAAAGGATTCACAATTGAATTCAAAGGCTTTCTTGAACTTTACTCTTAACTCTCTCTTGAATGTGAATTATGAATTCAAGAGTTTTGGTTCATGATATGAAGGATCTCAATAACAATATAGCTATTCGATAATTAGGAATAGAACTTTTAAAAGAAATATGAATTCAAGAACTCAAAATCAACTTATCTCAAGAATACTCAAATATAGGGAAAGTATCCTAGATTGCTCTTTTATTGATCTGAAAGTAGATGTAGGGCGTGAGGACGAACTAGTCCAACACTAGGATAGCCTTACATACCTAGAAGAACAAGGTTCTTGAAAAATCTTGAAGAATCTTGAAGAAGAACTTGATTACAAGCTTTGAAACCCTAGCTTGAAGGTAAACAATTAAGAAAACCTTTCTTGAGATTCTTGAATTAGTTTCTTGAAATCTCTATGGCCAAGAATTATGATTTTCATTAGTGAAGATGAAAAGCTGATTGTTTTGAGCCTTTTATTAGTCAAGAAATTCGTTTATGGTTTTCTTGGAGACAAAAAGACTCTTTTTAATATTTTCACGTCGGCTAATTCGTAACAGCACTGTATAGGTTATTAAAATAGTCATAACTTTTTACTCAGAAATTGGATTGACGCGAAATTGGTGGCGTTGGAAAGTAGATTCAACTACCTTTAATTGGATAGGCTATGGCTCACGTAACTCTTTATATTCTAAGAGATATGGTTGTTTGAAGTTGACCCAAGTAAAATCTTATATCAAAACTTAATGAAACTTCAAGAACACATATCAAGAACTTAAATCTTTAAATTTCAAGAACGAAATTATGTTGAATAAATCATGATTGGCGTGTGGGTGAAAGAACCAAACACTATGAAAGCTTACATACCTCTTAGGGAGCAAAATCATGGCGAAAATCTGCAACAACACGTAAGAATGTCGACGAACGCTTGATTCTCTCCTCTTTTCTCTTCTTGAACTCTCAACTAAAACCCTAGGCGTATATTAGGATTACAAAACTGAACCTAATAGTATTAGACCCCTAAAATATTACTAAAAATGAATTAAATCTGATTGGGTAAGGAAAAGACCAAAATACCCCTCAAAATCCGATTTTGACTTTCCTTATCTAGACAGCCCAACTTCGAATGGACATATCTCCCTCATACGATATCAAAACTGAGAAAACTCGATGGCGTTGGAAAGATAATTCAGAGATCTTTCCTACGGTATCTGATAGAATACCTAACTCATCCTAATCTAGGAGTTATGATTGTTTTAAGTCGACCCAAAACTCATACTTAGCTTAACTTGCAAAATTTCAGATTTTTGATATTTCCAATTTAGTTCTTTTTCGAACTCAATGTGCTACATCTAGTGAACTTAACACTTAAGAAATTTTAATTCCTCGATAAAATCCTACTCACAACGAAGGATGGTTCAAGTCTTAGTTCGAAAAATTTTCTGGGGTACTACAAGAGGGAAGCAAATTAAGTCTTTCCTAAAAAGAAATTAATGTTTTTGAACTTTATACATTTAATAAATAAAGTTTTTATAATAATATCTAAGATAAGTACTAAAAACACATGTCCAACATTTTATCATCTCAAATTAATAGAGTACTTATTATTATACGAAAAGGAACTGCCAGCACTGAGCAAGGGTATCTTCTTTGGGGTCTATCACCATAGCCTTTTCCTTTAGCTATTACGCTAGCCTTCTAATCGCGTGAACCAGGTTCAGGATTTGGACTAGAAATTGCTATTTTTTTCGATTCCCAAGGTGCTTTTAGAAAAGGTCAGCGGGGCAATCAAAAAGACTTGCTTTTGACGCCCCGCTGTGCCGACCAGCAGCCAACCCCAGGATGTAATGACCTATTCTATCTTAACTTTAGAAGGTTTTGAAATATGTGACCAGATGTTTCCTCCAGATCTAACGTCTCTATCAACAAAATTCTCTTTTCTACAACAACAATAATAACATATTCAAATATAATCTCTTAAAAAAGTCTAATTTTTTTATTCATATATGAACAAACAATTTTTTTTAAACTAGACTACCACAAACTCTATGGTTCCATCTACTCTTCTTCACAAAAGTTTTACTGTTCATTTCAATCCATAAATCATACACATTCTGCCATGATGATCTGAGGTTTTAAGAACTTTCCCTTCTCATATTGGATACTTCACGCACAAAAAAAGTATCAGTATGTAGGGGGAAAATCATATTCTTAGATTCAAATAAACAATATACATGTTCAATAAGCAAATTGAAAACTGACATTGGACAAACAAGTACTCAATGGTCTCATTCGCATATTGGCATAATACACAAGTTTTGGACACTTTCAATGAAATAAGTTTTAGGTGTGATTGCATTCTGAATATAGAAGAAAAGAAATTAAAATTGAAACGAACTAACTAATTACTATTTCAAAAGGGGTTGTTGTATAGTCTTTTTAGAGCTAATAATAACTATTATGAAAATATCACTTCTCAGACTTGATGGATATAGACCAATGAATGCAAATTAATAGATAAAAATTTATTAGATGCGCACGGAGAATTTTTTGGATTAGCTTCTTGAAATTTTTTTTGGCTTAACTTCTTGAAAATTAAGAGAATAATTTGTGGTTAGTAGTTTTGGAGGAATGCCTTTTAAAAAGAAGATAATTAGTGTTGAATATTCTATTTTTTCTGCCAATCTTAATAAGAGAGATAATTCTAAATATTTATCAGCTAATTTTATGGAGAATTTTTGGTTGAACATTAAACGGAATAGGAAATATTAAATATTTTTTGTTATTTTTAAGAATAAATGACTATGACTTATATGTGATGCTAATTTTTGGTCAAAAATGTAATAAATGGTTATTTTTAATTTTGTGCCAACTTCTTAAAACATAACTAATGTATGCCATTATGTGTTAACATGGAGCCAAATCCCCATTAAGTTGTGTGTTTTACAATTTTTCACACATTTATTTATTTTAAAATAACTTTGAACTGCGATGTCCAACTCAAGTCTAGGTAATGTCTATATATAAAATGTTTGAAGTATCATATTGTTGATGGTTAGGCATTTTGCTTGACTTCAACAATTTTCAAAAAATGTTTTTCTCCGCCAAACACACTCATAATCTTATCAATGTGTACAACAACAACAACATAGACATTACTATTACTTTAGAGGTAGATACGATATTTTTTTTTGTAGACCTTCAATGATATTTTTTTTAATCTATTTGTCCAACAAAATAATATAAAATGTCATGAAATACTTAAAAAGAAGTAATTGCGTGTATAAATGAAGGTCATTTTCTAGGCTTGATTGATTAGTGAAATGGTGAGTAGCCTTGGCTAAATGTCCATTGCACAAACGAAATGTGTAAACCTCAAGTCTATATCAACCACCAACAACAATGCCTAATCAACATAGCAATATAAAAAAAAACCCTCTAATTTCTTTGATTTTCTTGTAATAAATATAAAAATATTTGAATCATTTCTCGACTTGTACATATTATCCTAACATATATACTTGTAAGAATAATGCTTATAACTTTATTTGTATCGTTCTAATTTTTTTACAAAGAACATTTTTTTATGTAATACTAAATCTTTATTTTACTTTGACGTTACCCAGTATATATCTCCATTTATATATGTTACTTTGTTTCTCCAGAACTCACTTGTAAAATTTCATTGAATATGTTATTGTTGTTATTTATCTAGTACTACAACTATTAATATGTTATATCAAAATTACGAGATTCAATAAAATTTTACTTTCCATATTAATTTCGCTTTCTCCCCTAAACCAACCCAACTAATTATAATTTGTGGTAGGAATACAGTTTGTTGTAGTATATTCTTTATCTAGAGTTAATGGTGATTAGTATGAATATATCACTTCACAAACACTAAGACAAATTGATAATAAAACACATTTGACCAATCTTTTTCCCCAACCCCACCATGAAAATGAAACAAAACTTTGAAAAAGTGAAAAAAGAAGTTAATAAACCTTCCACACTAATAATCCTACCTTAATTTTTTGCCAACACAATCCCATGGACTTGACAGGTCATTCCCCACCTACATTAATGCATCTTACATAGTAAACTTTATGCTTAGTAAATTTATATCTTCTTTTATCTTAATTTATGTTTCATAATAGCGGTTACACAAAAAANAACCTACCTTAAAGTGTGACTCTATTTTTTGTAATTTTCAAATATTTTAAAATAAACTTAATAAAATACGATAAAAAATAAAATATTTAATGTAGACGTAGAAGAAATGTTTAAGGAATAAAAAATGGTGTAAAATCTTATGTTCGGTCAAAAATAATGTGTCTACAGTTTGCCCCTCTTTGACTGGAAACACGAAGAGTTTTCAGACAAAGAAGTAGACAATGCGACAAATTTTGACCGAATTCTTATTTGAAACAAAATATTTGTGCGATCGAATCTTGGTTTTGGACATCCTACATTTCCCGGGTTATAAGGGAATCAGGTCACATGTAGTTCAAGGAGAGAAGGTGATGAGTTCGAAGTTAAGTGAGGTTCCATCGAGGCTCCAGGTCGCGGCTCTTATCCTTAATTACATAAAAAAGAAAAAGAAAAACTAATAGTCAAAAGGAAAATAAAAGTACAAGCTCCTATCTATGCAGCTTCTCTTGAGTCTTCACTTGTGTCTTGACTTTGAGATATCACCTTGATTTTTGTGAGCATCCTGATGTTGAATGTATCTGATGCTTAACTTGTCACTTAGAGTGAGTTTTTGGCACTCTTCGAAATGATAATTTGAATATGTTCTTAAATGACTGAATGTTTTCTTGATCAGAAGTTGAATAGAAAAAGATGTGAGAAAGTCAGGCTGCTATATGCATTGAAGAAGCTGATTCTGACTATCATGGGATTGATCAGAAAAGAGTTAGAAACTTTGTTCCTAAATTTCAAAGCTATGTTTCGCTTGAAGAAACCTGAAAACTATCACAAACAAAAGAACTACACAAAAAAATTTGCCCCAGTTTTCACTGAAAATTTTTTGTGAGTTATTAGCAGACGATTTTTTTAAAAAAAAATAAACTTAGACTAGGAAGTATTTATCCTAGGAGAGAAAAATAAATAAAAATAAAAGTCTCAGACTAGGAAGTGTTTATCCTAGGAGAAAATAAAAAATAAAGGTCTCAGACTAGGAAGTGTTTATCCTAAGAGAAAATAAACTACAAATGTCTCAAACTAGGAAGTTTTTATCCTAGGAGAAAATAAAAAAAATAACGGTCTCAGACTAGAAAGTCTTTATCCTAGGAGAAAATGAAAAATAACAGTCTCATATTAGAATGTGTTTATCCTAGGTCAGACTAGGAAGTGTTTATCCTAGGAAAAAATAAAAAATAACGTCTCAAGTTAGGAAGTGTTTATCCTAGGAGAAAATTAAAAATAACAATCTCAGACTAGGATGTGTTTATCCTAGGAGAAAATAAAAATAATGTCTCAGACTAGGAAGTGTTTATCCTAGGAGAAAGTAAAAATAACGGTCTCAGACTAGGAAGTGTTTATCCTAGGAGAAAAATAAAAAATAACAGTCTCAGACTAAGAAGAGTTTATCCTAGGAGAAAATAACTAAATCCCATTATGTAGGAGGGTTCTGCTAATCCCATTGTCCAAGAGGGTCCTGCTAAACTAAATCTCATTGTGTAAGAGGGTCTTGCTAATCTAAATCTCATTATGTGGGAGGGTCCAGCTAATCCCATTATGTATGAAGGTCCTGCTAATCTGAATCTCATTATGTAGAAGGGTCCTGCTAATCTGAATCTCATTATGTAGGAGGGTCCTACTAAACTAAATCTCATTATGTAAGAGGATCCTGCTAATCTAAATCTCATTATGTAGGAGGGTCCTGTTAATCTAAATCTCATTATGTAGGAGGGGCGTGCTAATCTTATTATGTATGAGGGTCCTGCCTAAACTAAATCACATTATGTAGGAGGGTCCTGCTAATCCCATTATGTAGGAGGGTCCTGCTAATCTAATTCCATATTTAGAAAGGTCTTGCTAAATGAAATCATCAAATGGAATCACCACAACATTATTTTTTGCCCAGTTTATACCCAAAAAATATCATTTAAGCTATTAGCATAGATTAAAAATATTTGTACCAAAGAAAAGTGCAAGTCATCGATGCAATTAGGGTGTTTGTTCCCTAGAAATGAAAGACGGTATCCCTAGGGTGTTTGCTCCCTAAGGTCAAAATGCAACTAGGGTGTTTTTTCCCTATAAATGAGAAATCATAAAGTGTTTGTTTCTGAAGTCAAAATGCAGCTAGAGTGTTTATTCCCTATAAATAAAAGATGATGCATCTAGGGTGTTTATTTCCTAAGGTCAAAATGCAAATACGGTGTTTGCTCCCTAATAATAAGAGTGATTTTTTTTTAACAAATAAAAATATGCTAGTTTTTAAATTGAAGAACTTTGAAACTCTTTTTAATCATTTTTTGATTTCTTTTTTTTTTTTTTTTTTTTTTTTTAGAAAAAAAATGATCCAATTTCATTCCTTCTAGGATATAAAGTTCTATTCTGTGAGACCGAGCCTTATTGTAAGACTGCCTACGTATCTTGTATTGCCAAAATCATGTCCAACATAGTTTATATAAATCAAAAATTATTTTTCTTTTTCTTGATTTTTTTTAAAGACATCTTTTGGGAAAAGACTCGGTTCATTTTTTATAATGTCTTAATTTTAGTTAGTATCAACAATTAATATTATGCATATGAACCCCATTCAATTATTTTCAGACAATATATGAGGTCAACTTTGAGTAATTCCTATAGTTTCAAATTGTATCTCAAACATACTTAAGTATTTACAAGATCAATTCATCTTGCATAAATTAAGAGGTTAAAATTATTCATATCCTCATATTTCAAGTGCTCTCGCAACAAATGAAGTCCCACTTCACACAATAGAAGTGTTCTGATCTTAGGACGTTTTAGAAGTCACTCACACTCAGAAAGATATTCAATGCATGAGATTGAGATATCATATGTTTGGCCCTTATGTAGGTATCCACTAATGTGAGAACACCAAAAATGAGATCAAATAGGACTTGTCATTGGCTTATAATGTAGGCTTAGAAAAAGGTAGGATATTCATTTGGGATAAAGTGACTATTTCCTCCTTAAAAATTGCAATATGTTCTCAAATGTTTTCATTTTCGCATTTGACCTTTGTTTTTTTTTTTTTTGGGAAAAGGGTCATATTTGTCCTTGTACTCTCAAAAAATGATCATATTTGCCCTTCATTATACTTTTTTGATATATTACCCTTGTCATCTAACTTTAAGGCTACATTTACCCTCCATCTGTTAAATCCTCATATTCCCAAAAATTTACTAATGCTTAAATGAATTTTATTTTTTTCCTAATTAAATCTAATCACTATTTAATTCATTTTAACCTATTCTATACGATTAAATCCAATCTTCTATCCAAAATAAACCCAACTTGCTTCCTGCTTAATTATCTCTACTACAAACAAACAGAAAAAAATATATTTCTCCTCTTTCATATCAGGCAACAATCAGATTAAAAACAAAAATAGTTTTTAACATTCAATCCAACATCTTTTGTTAAGTATATTAGAGCCAACTTTCATCTCTAATCTCGACACACAAAATTGGTTAAGCATTTTATTCAAAAATAGATGTAGTTTTTGGTTGAGAACATATGGGAAAACTTGGGCAATTAGAGAGAACAGAATTCAAAGTCTATAGTAGTGGAATAAGGATGAATATGGGCAGTGGAAATAATGTGTTATCACAGAGGAACTGCTTGCTGGCTAGATCCCAATTTAACCAATAGTTGGGAATGATGATGCAAGTAACCAGAGAAGGGGGTATAGAGGGGGCCTAACTGATTTGGGTAGCTTAGTGCTTCAGATCAGCTTCTAAGCAAACTCGCTTGGGCTTGACAATACGAGGTGATTTGATCCGTTGCCCGTTGATCTCTGAGCTCTCATACACAGCCTAATATGTTTTCTAATCCTTTCAGATTTTCCAAATCAATCAATAAAAGCTCTACCAATATTCACTCCTCTGCTCAACTCCATTGACCCATCTCATGAAGCCACCAGAAAAACATAAATGGAAACCCACCGTAGTCTGGACACTCGACGACCTGCTTTTTTGGTTTATTTTGCTAGTGGATTGGGCTTTATCGTGTGGGGTGGGTTAAAATGATTTGAACAGAGTTTAGATTTAATTAGGAAAAAATAAAATCCACCTAGGCGCCACATAAGTAATTTTATGTGGAAATATGGAGATTTAACGGACAAAGGATAAATATGGCCTTAAAGTTGGATGATAAGGGCAAATATATCAAAAAAGTATAACGAAGGACAAATATGACCCTTTTCCGTTTTTTTTTTTAAAGCTCCTCCTCATTTATTTGTCTTTTCTTTTTTTCTCATTTTCTCTTCCTTTCGTTGGAGATTTTTTTTCATTTTTCTTTCTACCTTTTTTTTGTCATTTTTTTTTACTTTCATATAATCAGCATTTTCACTTTGTTACCCAACTTAGATTTTTGGCGCTGTGTAGCTAATTGATAGTGCGCTCAGAGAGGTGGGACCAAAGAATAGTGCATTTATGCACTCAAAAGAATATATGTTGAAATACAGTTATTCAAATATAAATGTTTCAGGCTCAAAATGGGAGTTGAATGGATAACATGTCATTTGGTAGGCTTGAAAGACACAATCGGATCAAAGGAAGCCTATAATCATTTCCCAAGTTAAATGTTGCTCAAAATTTCGCCTCAACCAACATTTAGACCAAGTTCTAGATCAAAAGTCATTCCATTGAATTTTATATCTAAAGCTCACCACACAATACACAGAAAACAATGAGGTTGAATTTGTTTTAACCTTAACTTTAAGCAAAATAGTTTCTCAAGTAATATATATATATGCATCAAGAGGTACCAAAGGAAGTCTATAGGTCACAACAAAGTAGGTTTGTCTTGCCAAATAGTTTAACACTTTCTTTCATTTTCTTTATGCACATTTCTATACACGTCGGTACCAATCAAGTCAAATTTTTTTCTAGATAAAAAAAAATCCCATTTTTTACCCCATTTTTTGCGATGAGGACTTTTTAGATTTCTTTTCTTGGTTGGACCGAACCTTAAAATAAGGCTACCTACGTATCTTGTCAAAGCAAGAATCAGGTCAAACGTAATTCAGAAAGATTATAATCACAACATTATTCATAATAAGAAATACTTCTCTCGTTTTTTAATTTGTAATAAGAATCACCGAACCCAAGAAGGGTTGCCTACATATCTCATCAAGTTGAGAATCAAGTGTGCGTAGTTCGAAATATATGAAGTAAAAATCTTTTATTTTATTTTATCTTTTGAGAAGAACACGTCCTATTTTTTTAGAAAGGATTAATAAATTGTTTCATATTTTTTTAATTTTTAAATAAGGATTGAAACCCTTTATTTTCAAGAATCAATAGGTTCCATATAATTTTAAATTAACTAATAATAATAATAATAATAATAATAATATCATTCAGCCTTAATATTATTAGAATTCATTTTTCGTGTCGTTACATATATGCACTTATAATATATATTTCCCAACGTTTTTCTATTAAGTATTTAAAAAAATTATAACTTAGTGTCTTTACGTACGTTCACTTATAATATATATTTCCCAACGTTTTTCTATTAAGTATTTTCAAAAATTATAACTTAAATTAAGAAAAATAACTGATACTCTCTGTTAATAGAATGACTATAAATATATGAACTAAAACAGAATTAAAATAACAATGACTATAAATATATGAACTAAAAAATAATTAAAAATTTTTTATGGAGAACTAAATTTGAATTAATTTGTTTTTGTAGATGCTAGTAATTGAGAAAACACTAAATATTTTTTAGTTAATTTGATATTATTAAAATATTGAATGATATGAGTAGTTTAAATACTCAGTCCTAAAAACGTTTTTAGGTATAGTGATAAAAAAAAAATTCTATTCAACATATCAATATTTTAAGAAAATGGAGTAAAAAAATATGTATTAAGAGTAAGAAAATAAGAAAATGAATGAAAACAAGGGTGAGTAGGAGAGATGGTAAAAAGGTAAAGAAGTAAACTCATTATCCAAGTATCAATTAATCAATGGAGGGTCACATAACTATTGTTGGTTGTGCCTCTACCATTATAAAAAAATTTGCGATGTCCAACTCAAGTCTAGATAATGTCTAACTTTCACTTTATATAAAATGTTTGAAGTATCATATTGTTGATGGTTAGGCATTTTGCTTGACTTCAACAATTTTCGAAAAATGTTTTTCTCCGTCAAATACACTCATAATCTTATCAATGTGTACAACAACGACAGCAACAACATAGACGTTACTATTACTTTAAAGGTAGATACGATCTTTTTTATAGACCTTCAACGAATTTTTTAAATCTATTTGTCTAACAAAATAATATTAAATGTCATGAAATACTTAAGAGGAAGTAATTGTGTGTATAAATGAAGGTCATTTTCTAGGCTTGATTGATTAGTGAAATGGTTAGTAGCCTATATAGGTGGCAAAATGTCCATTGCACAAACAAAATGTGTAAACTTCAAGTCTATATCAACCACCAACAATGCCTAATCAACTTCGCAATATAAAAAAAAAAAAACCTCTAATTTCTTTGATTTTCTTGTAATAAATATAAGAATATTTGAATCATTTCTCGACTTGTACATATTATCCTTACATATATACTTGTAAGAATAATGCTAACTTTATTTGTATAGTTCTAATTTTATTACAAAGAACATTATTTTCTTTGTTCTAATACTAAACCTTTATTTTACTTTGACGTTATCCAGTATATCCATTTATGTTACTTTGTTTTTCCAGATCTCACTTGTAGAATTTCACTGAATATGTTATTGTTGTTATTGATCTAGTACTACGACTATTAATATGTTATATCAAAATTACGAGATTCAATAAAATTTTACTTTCCATATTAGTTTCGATTTCGCCCCTAAACCAACCCAACTAATTATAATTTGTGGTAGGAATACAGTTTGTTGTAGTATATTCTTTATCTAGAGTTAATGGTGATTAGTATGAATATATCACTTCACAAACACTAAGACAAATTGATAATAAAACACATTTGACCAATCTTTTTCCCCAACCCCACCATGAAAATGAAACAAAACTTTGAAAAAGTGAAAAATGAAGTTAATAAACCTTCCACACTAATAATCCTACCTTAATTTTTTGCCAACACAATCCCATGGACTTGACAGGTCATTCCCCACCTACATTAATGCATCTTACATAGTAAACTTTATGCTTAGTAAATTTATATCTTCTTTTATCTTAATTTATGTTTCATAATAGCGGTTACACAAAAAAAAAAAAATATTTTTTATTTAATAATAATTTAATTTTGTACTTTCTATTTTACTATTAGCGAAATGATTTATACGTGACTTATTTAACACTATAAGTTTTTATCTAATTTCCTTCTTTTTTCTTTTCTTAAACTTTGTGTTCAGTCAAATACTGATATAAATTGAGATAAAGGAAATAACGAATTTAAAATATTGTCCAAACACAATTATTTATCTAATATTGAAAAAAAATAAATTAAATTGATTAAACAAATTATATAAATTGCTATTCTTCAAAATTGTTTTCTTTCGAAAAATGACTAAATGTTTTTACGATCATACTCTCTCCGTCCTATTTAAGTTTTACAAGTTACTGTTTGGAAAGTCAAATCGGTATCTTCTATGATTACTATTATCTTCAAAGTTTTTTAAAAATATTTTAAATCACTTATTATGTTGACTTCTACATATGTAACTTTATATTTTGAAAATTTCATATCCAAATTTATAGTCAAATTTAAATATTTTGACCTATCATACTTCTAATTATTTAGGGAGTAAGATTTTGTTAGTTCTCCCAAACCAACTATAAATAGGTTGTGATTCTCATCTTATTGTGAATATATCCTTTGTCAATTTTTACACTTCAAAAATATAACAAACCCAAACTATTCCCAATTTTTATTATAATTAATTTTTTTTTCTCATGGGGAATTTTATTTCATGTGGTACTTCACCAAAGGTAATGAGTTCAAGACCAACAAGGGTTATTTTTCAAAATGGAAAAATTCAAAAATTTAATGAACCAACAATAGCAGCAGAGCTTATGTTGGAATCTCCTAACTCCTTTTTAGTAAACTCCAGCTCGTTAATCGTCGGCAGAAGATTTTCAGCTTTATCGGCCGACGAAGAGCTGGAGTTTGGGAACATTTATATAATGTTCCCAATGAAAAAAGTGAATTCCGTTATAACAACAAAAGATATTATTTCCGTTGGAAAACCGGGATCGGAAAACGAGGCAAAGGTGGGTAGATCGCCGGAGAAGGACGGGGTCGGACCATTAGGTTTTCCGGTGAGACAAGAATTTAGGAAGCCTTTGTTGGAGACAATTATGGAAGAACAAGTAATAAGTTCAAGGTAGAAGTGTTTAAATTGATTTTTTAAAAATTTTATTGTACCGAATCTTACTGATTCGATTAATTTAAATTTGAATTATGTGGGGTTTATTTAAGAGGACATTCCCTACTAATAGAATTTTATTATTCTTAGTGTTTGAATTTGGAACCTCAACTATTGGGCAAGAGATCGATTTCATCCATCTCGCCGGTTGATGGTTGTTTTGATTGTCTTACAAGAAAATTAGTACTATTTTAGTTATATGGTACATTTTAATTTGTTTGGGATTGAGACATATATAATTATTAAAGTTCATATATGCACTTCATTAATTTGTTTTGCGGGAGGAATTGGTAGAGACTTGAATAGTAACATGTTATAACAAGTTAAGTTTTTTTTTACTCTAAATTCGTAACCAATGTTTATTGCGTAGAGTACATAAAACTAAATTTTATGGAATAAGCATTTTTGCTCTGAAAAAACAGTAATAATCACGGTAGTGGATTCATTTTTGGAAAATTGTTACACTCAAAATTAATGGATTTAAAGTTTTAATCTATAGTTGAAAATGAGTCTTCTTGTAAGAATTTGGATAAGGTATAAGTATTTGGTGTTTGGTACTCGCGTTGGAGCTTCAATTAATTTGGATTGACATTGTGTAAAATCTAATTAAGAGAGAAGCAATTCTTAATTTAATTTTTTTCAATACACAAAATTCAAAGAAGAATAGTCTTATTAAGAGTGGGAGCATCTTCTTTGTCCTTCTATGAACCTTATTATAAAGGCCGGATATAAGATAAAATATTTGATATTATGGCTTGCCCATGAACATGACATGCCATTAGATGTCGAACCCCTTTGACTTTTATGATTCAAAGATTGTGCCTATAACGATTATACATAATTCAACGTCTAATTATCTTAAATAAATACCCTAAGGGATTGCCGCTTCTAATTAATGGTTGGTTGATAACCATAACCCTGACATGTTCCTTTTCGACCCTATTTAGGAAATCAGCCTAACCAACAACACTTGTGTTATAGTGTTATAGTACATATTTTCTCTGTCTTAATTTATGGGATATTTTTCACTTTTCGAGAGTTAAATAGTCTAATTTTGATCGTAAATTCGGACATGAGATCTTCAAATTTTTTGAAACAAAATTTATATATTCGAAAACTATGTAAAGTTGATTAGTCCACAAATTCAAGAACCAACTTCACTACTACTAGATTTTTTATCAAGGAAATATAGTACGTACAATAGATAGTGTTGTACTAGCTTTATTATTTTTGATTTATCACAAAAGCTAGTGAATATTACAATCATTTCATCACAATGTTTTCTATTTCTACTCATTCATTCACTAGTTTCCTCAAGATGGTTTCACATAGAGTAGCATCATAAATCAAGAAGTGACTAGCATTAGGAACTTCATGATATTTAATCCAACCAAGCTTCTTTCCTACATATTGATTGAGTTTTGTTGGTACAATTTTGTCCTCTTAACCTTTGCCAAAGATGGACACTTCCCTCATTCTCTTTGAAAGGATTAGAAACTTGTGTTGGATCATACAATGATTCAAACTCGCCTTGTTGTGTTACCTTTTTCTAGATATGGTGTGCCAAAAAATTTCAAACATTCTTGTTGCTGCAATTTTTAAGAATAAAAACAAAATATTTTTAACTCATATATTTTAAACTTTATTTTTAATCATGGCAAGTCTTGTTGGGTTATGAAGGTGTTTAGGACGTTATGCGAAAGCTTATAATTTGCAAATCATAGATTGATAAATTAGACGACAAATAAAAACATACTAAAAACTTATTATTAATAGTGTTTGGTCAAGTGACCTACATATTATAAAACTAATATAATATTGAAAAAAAACATAAATATGTTTAAGAGAAAATCTCTCCATAAACAAAACTCTCTAGATGTCTACATTGTGGATTCTATTGTGTTATGCTATGAGAATAGGGATCTTCAATTTATAGATCTCCAAACATTTCCTCTAAGGAAAGAATAAACCAAATATGAAAGAAAATTATATTTTCCTTTTAGAAAAAGTTCAAGCATTTATGGTAATACTTTGACTTTTCTTTAAGAGAAAAAAATAACTTCAATTAAGGAAAGAAAATCAGGGCAAAGCCCTAACAATATCGAGACGTAAGATAATAAAGTGATCAAAAGTATTGTACTTCTATTAGGTTAAACTTTAATAAATAATAGTTACATAATTCAATATGGTATCAGAGCAGGCAAGAGACTCCAGGTTCAAATTAAAATCTCAATGCCATTAAAAAGGTGAAAAAAAATTGCTTGTGTTTGACTCATTAAAAGGAATCAAGTCCCCATTTGAAGAGACGTGTTGACATAAGTAATGTAATGAAGTAACAATTTAAACTTTTAGAGAAGATGATTATACAATTTAATATGTAAGATGTAGATGAAACATAAATATTTTTTCAGCGGTTTGGAATATGAACTGTCATTTAACTCATCTTGACCTAGCCTATTTCAACCCAAGCGAACCTTGGGTGAATTGGGTCGTATGATCCGTGTATTGATTTGATCTGTTTTGACTTGCCAAAGTTTGATCCAACCATTTTAATTGTAACCTCTAGTTCATAATGTGGAGAAGGCAACCAAATATTCAATTTAACACAACAAAACAAAAATGCATTTAGATCGGACACAACCACCTCTATATAATCAAATTGTTTGTCCGTATATTTGTTGGCTCCTATAGCGAGATGTTGTTATTCAGAACATATAATATCACATAATGTGAAAGTCTGATTCCAAAGAAAACTTGTTTGTAATAGTAAAATATTGTTATATACTTATTATAGAGCTAGAGTTTTGATTGTAGAACAAATGGATATAATTAAGTTGAAAATGAGAAAACTATTTACCTCACCAAGACTTGGGGCTCCAGATAACTGTTTCACTATTTCCTTCCATAACACTTAAAGAATGGAACCACTTTTGATTCATCCACCAATAGTTCGTGGATGGACCTACAAGAGCAACTCCGTATGATCCCTAAACTTTATTCATGTACAAAACATGATAGGCTCTCATGGACAAACCAACCACATAGAACTTAGGTCCTAGTTGCAATTTGTTAGCTAGCTTCTCATGAAGTAGAATCCGATGAAGAAAGTTTTAACTTGACATCAGTTGACATCTATGTCCTTCAACTTTGGATGTGCATAAGTAGACACTTAAACTTATATAAAATTTAACAAGTAGACACACGTGTTCTACATGGATCACGTAGGACGTAAATTTGTCAGGTAGGACGCATGTGTCTACTTATTTAATTTTATACATGTGCAAGTGCTTACTTGTTCACACCCAAAGTTAGAGGGCACAGACACAAGCTAAAATCAAGTTAAAGGGTACATTTATCTATTATGATTATACAATAGAATTCCCTAGATCCGCCCCGATGTTGTTAATGTTAATCGTCAACTTACCAAGGGCGGCTCAGCTTTAAGCCGCAAAAAATAAGGGCCTCCAAAAAACCAAAAACTCCCCCAAATTCAGTTTGCTCAAACATATCGAAGATGTACAATAAAGAAATAAAGCAAGAGGCATGATTAAACGATTATGGCGATGTAATTGTGAGAAGCACCGTATTAAGCAATAGCACACTTGGAACTTGGAAGAAACAAAATATCCCAAGTAGAATATAAAAAAATTATGTATTTATTGTTACTATTAATTAAAATTTTCTTAATAATTTGTTGTTAATTTATTATTAATCATTATCCACATATTTTTGAAATTTTATTATTGATGTAATTATATTTAAAAATAAAGATAATTAAATTTATAGTTACTTTTTATATCTTAACTTGTCTAATTCAGAATTTGAATCAACCATGTTTTAATATTGACTTTGGAAGATTGTCTTCAATTCTTTGAAATGTCTTATTAAACATTTCAACCTCAAACTAATTAGATTATCAAACAATTAAATTTAAAAAATATTGTTTTAACTTTGAATGTCTTCTAAAGGTAACAATACTATAATATTGATTTTGTAATTAAAATTATTACAAAATATTATATAAGTAAAAAATGATACTCTAATTGACATATTCAATAAAGTGAAAACTTAATTTTGTTTTAAACACTTTAAGAATAATTTTGATAGTTTACGCAAACAATTGATTCTATTGAAAAAGTTTTCAAAACAATAATCAATAAGAGATATTTTAATATTTGTATTGTTATATAACGTATAATAATTTATACGTTACATAACAATACAAATAGGGGATAAACACTAATTCAATTTGCGCAATGTGCAAAGCAGAACCTGAAACACACCAGCATCTATTTTTTGCATGCAGTGTAGCAAATGTGATATGGCAAAGACTACTTCAATGGATGTCCATCACCAGAAGTAGTGCAGGGTGGACTGAAGAGATAGAATGGGCAACACTGCATGCTAACAGGAAATCAATACAAGATGAAGTGTATAGAATGACATTAGCTGCAGCTCTTTATTACATATGGCAAGAGAGGAATCACATAATTTTTCAGCAAAAGGAGAGGAGCATAGAGGAAATTATAAAGCAAATCATTCAGGAAATTCATTGTAGAAGTAGCATGAATCCTAGACTAGCTAGTGCAATGCATAAACTAAATTTTTATCCTTGGTAGAAATTCTAGCATAGAGCCTGGGCAAGGCAAAGGTGATGGGCTTTGAGACTTGGGATTCTGTCCATGTCCTAAGCTTCAAATTTGTACATATATGAAAATCTGGTAATACAATTACAGTTACCAAAAAAAAAAAATTATATATATTTATTCTTGTCTTACAAAATATTACAAGAAATGTTATACTGTCAATCGAAAAACTAATTATTAAATTATAATATTTTTTTTAGAAATTATGAAAATAACACATATACATATACTAGATAGAGTAAAGCACAGGCCCAACATGAAAGGAGTATCATTTTCACAAAAAAAAGGATAATATATAAGACATTTTCTCACATTAGTGAGTGGGTGGTACAATGTCATTGCAATGAAGAAGTTGAAAATATTGCATATATGTGAGAAAGCAAAAGCATTTGCTTTGTGTATTACACAAATCTCAACAACATATGTTCATGTGGTAATTCTCTTCAAGTTGGTCATAGTAGCCATGCAACCATTACGATCAGCAACCAAAATGCCATAACAAACGTGACCAGTACCTGCACATTTTTTTTTTTTGGAATCATGCATGTTAAAATCCAATTTGAAAATAAAACATANCCTATTTTTTGCATGCAGTGTGGCAAATGTGATATGGCAAAGACTACTTCAATGGCTGTCCATCATCAGAAATAGTGCAGGGTGGACTGAAGAGATAGAATGGGCAACATTGCATGCTAACAAGAAATCAATACAAGATGAAGTGTATAGAATGACACTAGCTGCAGCTCTTTATTACATATGGCAAGAGAGGAATCACAGAATTTTTCAGTAAAAGGAGAAGAGCATAGAGGAAATTATAAAGCAAATCATTCAGGAAATTCATTGTAGAAGTAGCATGAATCCTAGACTGGCTAGTGCAATGCATAAACTAAATTTTTATCCTTAGTAGAAATTCTAGCATAGAGCCTGGGAAAGGCAAAGGTGATGGGCTTTGAGACTTGGGATTCTGTCCATGTCCTAAGCTTCAAATTTGTACATATTTGAAAATCTGATAATACAATTACAGTTACCAAAAAAAAAGAAATTATATATATTTATTCTTGTCTTACAAAGTATTACAAGAAATGTTATACTGTCAATCGAAAAAGAAAAACTAATTATTAAATTATAATATTTTTTTTAGAAATTATGAAAATAACACATATACATATACTAGATAGAGTAAAGCACAGGCCCAACATGAAAGGAGTATCATTTTCACAAAAAAAAGGATAATATATAAGACATTTTCTCACATTAGTGAGTGGGTGGTACAATGTCATTGCAATGAAGAAGTTGAAAATATTGCATATATGTGAGAAAGCAAAAGCATTTGCTTTGTGTATTACACAAATCTCAACAACATATGTTCATGTGGTAATTCTCTTCAAGTTGGTCATAGTAGCCATGCAACCATTACGATCAGCTACCAAAATGCCATAACAAACGTGACCAGTACCTGCACATTATTTTTTTTTGGAATCATGCATGTTAAAATCCAATTTGAAAATAAAACATAGCAATTCTAGAAGAAGCTTAATTAGGCATAGTCAAAATTAAATTATGAGGGAAAAGTTCTCCATGGAAACCAAGAACTGAAAATCTCTTCCCTTTTGTAAGTTCATCTGTAAAATCAGGAAGAAAAATGATGCCTTACATAAAAGAGAGGACACTTTGGCAAATCCTCCTTACTTACTGAACTCAGATGATTTTCTTGCTACTAAATTTATCAAAAGAGATTACAAAAAAAATACTTTCTAATATGATAGCACCATCTATTAACTACAATTTTCAAGTATTTCTTGTTGAGTAACAATGTCAGACGTAAATATGAGAATAAGAAGTGCGTCTTCTTCTTGCCAGTTCTAAATATTCCAAGTGATTACTTTTGCTTAGTAGGATCAGATCAGATGGTAAGTGCTCAAGCCTCTGTTAGTGTTCTCTCTTTATCAGGTATCCTGAGACATAGATACAATTCTAAACTAATTAATAGAACATAGAAATTTGTAGGCTGTAATTTTTTTTAATAGTAACCTATCTCATTTCAGCCATAAGCACCTTTTCTGTCCATCTTTTTACCTCAAGTCAACAGCTCCAAAATGGCGAGAGAACTCTTCAATGTTAGTAATATCCTCGCAGAGTATTTTCTGCCAACAGCTTGCTCAACATGTCGGACACTTCCTATGCTAATGCAGTGAGGCCCGAGTCCAACTCTCGCAATAATAGATGCTACATCTTGGAAGCATTTGTCAAAGAAGGATTATCATCAACCTAGAGAGAAATCAGTAATCATGTTAGCTTGAAGTCATCTGTACAAAAAATAATCACTGAGAAATATAAAAATGATTCAGGAACGTTGAATTACATCAAGTGACTAATATGCTCTGCCTATTAAATTTATGAGATCTAAGCTATATCTTGTACGCTAAGTTTCAACATTAAGTTACATGACTTAGCACACCAATAAACATAGGGCAAGCATGCTCCTTATAGGAGAACCATATCTAGTAGTGAAGCTTGACGGTCACTATTAAACTTTTCTTAAAATGTAAGCAGGGATGGTTGTTAAGCCTGTATTGAGAATCTTCCGGGTGAAGCAAAAGAAGGGGGAAATTCTTGATGATGTTCAGCGGGAAAGAAGAGAGTTGCCATACCTTTCAAGCTAGCGTAGAGCAGTAGGAGACCAGTCAAATGTTTCATGCAATAGCATGAAATAATTCTTACTAAACTAAAGAAGCAGATGAAGCATCAAATCTTGGATACGAATACATGATATCACAAAGCACATCTTTAAGATGAATTTCATATTACTTTAAGTACTCAAAAGATTCTCATATGAGTTTCTTTCATACAATAGAAGAAAATACCTTTCATATGAATCTCATATTACACCAAATACTCGAGAATTTCAAAAATCAAGTAGGAACAGTTGAACTTATGCAGTAATAAAAAACGAATCTCACATGACCGTTTGAATATCGAACATAACAATCAAACATCTCATTATTGAAGTATAACAGATAAAGATTGTAATTTAACGGGATGAGAAAATTGAAAAGATAGATGTTCAATGTATACTACCTAACCTAAAACTCTATAATTGCTCAACAGTATTTTTTTTATTAGGTTGCGTTAGCTCGTAGGTTGATATTTTTATATATTGCTCAATTCATTGGCATTCAAATCTTTACTTAAAATACAACCTATGATGATTCCCTTCCTCTCCAGGTATTCTCTTCCTTGCGAAAAGCGAGTGTGAAATGCCTTATATAATTTCTTAGCCACATTCTTTTCCTTGACAGAAGATTTGATGGTGTTGTGGTACTAAAGAAAATGAACTATATCAAATGGAGAGTGCAAGATGACTATCCCATGTGAAGATGCATAGAAAAATTGGTAGTAGTAGTAGAGAAAAACAATGAAGTCTCCATAGCGTCAAGGTTGCTAAGTACAATATATATGACCTAGGAAATATTTTTCTACCAACATAAATCAACAATCAAAAGGGTAATATACTTTAACACTCAACAATATATCTGCCGTCTGCTCCGGCAATCAAAGATGTCGAGAAGAGTAACCTATTTCTTTCCTTATACATAAAAAAATGCAGGTTGTTAATACTAACTACGACTCCTATACAAAGAGGACTTACCAATTAAAATTGATCAAATATATATATTCTTAAGAGATTGTACTTCTTCTATCAGCAGTAGTTATAGAATTCTTAGTTACATTTATTGTTCTGTATGGAGAGACGGGGACAACAATAAGAGGGAGGGGAAGAGATAAAGAGAAAGATGAACTGAGAAGTTGGGACAAAGTGTGAAAATATGACACAAATACAATATGTGTTTGCCTTTAGAAGCCTTGCAATTTTTACTAACTGCAATAACCATTCTAAAAATATGAATCAAGAGATAAATTATCATACCAAAGGTTCTTTATTAGACTTTGTAAGAATTAGGAGTTAAGTGCATCTTTAGATATAACCCTTTCTTTTTATCAAAATAACTTAAAAATAGACAACACATTGGGTTACTTGTAAATCCAACAAATTGAGGCGATAAAAAATTCTCAAAATCAGCATAACCATCTTTGTACTCTTTAATGATTGATCACGACCACTGTAAAATGCATGCCTTTGTACCTATATCAATTTATTCTTAAGACCAAAACATGTGTCACAACTACAATAAATACGACAATAAACCAATAGAGCAAGTCAAACTTCATTTCACATCATACTTACCTTACAATTATTCAAAACAACCTGGTCATTTGGTTCAACTTCTGCAGTAAATTTCTTCAAAAAAAATTCCAAATAACACCTTGATACTTCATCACACCCTGCACCCATTGAAAAGAGCATTCAGCATCAATTGAAATATACTCAAAAAAGCTTTTAGAAAAAAATAAGTCAAATTAGCTATAAATTTCATATTTTTCAAGAAAGGAAGTGCGGAAAATGACAAAGAGAGGCAATTTTTCTAACAGAACTACATGCCCCATTGATAGACTTTATAAATACTATTCAATAGAACTAAATATTCTCCTTCTCGAATTCATGAATGATAGATGAGTATTTTGTAAAATAGCATCAGTCAAAAGGCCAAAAAAAACAACCAAATATTAAATAGTTGTTTCAGGCACAACAACAAACACATGGTGTGCATCAAGTCATCAACTAACTCAAAACAATAAGATCTAAAAAGAGTGTAGTTCATACCATTCTAGTTAAGTAATTTGTAATCGAGTCATTAGATGCACGAATGTCATTTATCTTTCTTTCAACACATACATACAGTGGCGGAGACAGAATTTTATTTTTTTTAATAAAAGGGTTCAAAATCTGAGAATTAACATACCTAAAAAATAATTTTAACATACAATAGAAATATTTTCCGTCGAGGGGTTCGGATCCCCCCAAGTATATGCTGCTTCTGCCCTTGCTGATACATATATTACTTACTTTCCCCATACAGCCATACCTACAATCTTAGTGTGAAGAACAGAATAGAACACAAATAGATTGTAGCAATATAATGTTCCAATTTAGGGGGAAATGAAAATAGAGAGAGTATATAATGCATCCACAAATCAAACAGAGCTATAAACTCAGTGAACGTAGAAGAACTAATAGAGACCCAGCGAAGTGAATGTTCATAGGGAAAAAATAGTAGAAAACTCACGTTTGAGAACAAAGAAGGCAGCAAGCACAAGACTTGCAGGCAAACTCCAAGAGCCATGGCGATGATATTAAGGTAAAGTGAATTGGACACCTCTTATAATTGATACATGTGTCTTGAATAGAGTTATGTTTATCCCAAATTTGAAGTACAATTTTCTTTGCACATTGTACGGTTAGTTTGATGCAGTGTTGGTCATTTTAACTGTCATTTATAAATAAGGGTAATAATAATATAAACATAAATTTCTTTTCTAAATTTTTGCTATAGACTATCTATTCTATTGAGCCGTCCCGGCAACCAACCACAATTTTATTGTAGTTGACTATATTTTACACTCACATAAGTAAAGTTTGGATCAAGAAAATATTCTCCAAAAGAAAAGGAATTGATACGATAGTCAGAGGAATACTAATTTCTGTGTAGGACAATAAACAACAAAAATGGAAAGAAATAATTAAGGAAAATAAAAGAGATATATGTTTAACTTAAAGAAATAATTAAGGAAAATAAAAGAGATATATGTTTAACTTACTTTTATCTTTAGTAGGAAAGATTGTACATGCAAATCAAAATAGGAGGTGTGAAAGAAAGGGCCTAGCGAAAAATTTTCCTGGTGTGCTTGCATGGCTAACTTCTCTTATTATATAATAGAGAGTATCAAATTGAAACAAGTGTGTCTTCATCAACGTATCTATTTTAATAAGGACATTTTTGAAAAAACTTTTAAAAATTTATTTCTTTTATTCTACTAAAGAGAAATTTTTCCTTAGTATTTGATGTACTATACATTGCTAATTATATAGACAAAGAAGAGTAACTAATTGTATAATTGTTCCTAATCAAGTAACTATAATTGTATACTTGTCCATACTCTTATTGATTGTTATGTAACAAACTCTTTATCATAACAAGAAAATAGAAATAAATATAAACCAAGAATCTTCTAGACTATCTTGTGCAAAGCATGTGAGGAAGGCCTAAAATTAGTTCAAGTGAGCATATTATGTCCACGTGTATAACACGTGTATTTGGAATACATTTCTCCATTAATTAGGAATACGATCGAGTGTGAGTCAGATAATTAAGTTGTACAATAACTTCATGATCCTAACCTATCGCGAGTTGTAACAACACTAACTCATCGGTAGTGTCACGACCCAACCCACCAGATCATGCGGGAACCTACTCTAACACCTAAGTAGGAGAACCCTTGATTCCCAAACAATTAAAACATGCGGAATATTAAGAAAACTAAGATAAAAGAAGATTCATGTAGATTTTATAAAATAAAGAATTTTAAACAACTCGAGTTAACTTATAAAGCAATTAACTCCCCCAGGGATCTAGTCTAAACAGGTACAAGAGTTTCTTAGATTACACGATATAACATAATAATAAATGATGCAGCTCCCACCACATGGAAGAAAAGATTGAAGTTGTTACCTATGAAACATCACTGACCCTGCAATCAGACTATGCCAAAGGCATATCAAGAGTAGTATCAGTACAACCACACGTACTGGTAGGCATCATCGGTCAACCCGATACCCACCGCATAATATAAGAAATAAACTAGCAAGAAACATGCAACAAGACTGTTCATTCCTCCACCTTTATATCCTTCTACTCTTACCATTCTAAATACTTTACAACATACTAGTACACTTAACTCTAACCCCTTAGTTGCTCCGTTCTTGATCATAGTTTAGCCATTTTATCCCTTAGAGGGGTTTCCGGATGTAACCACTACCAACTCGGCCAATCACTCACGTCATACCCTTACTCCTTACACATCACCACTCAACCTTTACCTCCATAGTACGTTCTATCAAGGCTTGTTAATTGTTTCAATACAAATCCCCTTCCAGGGTAATACTTATCTATTTAACAATTACGACCTAACGCCACCCCAATTCTAAACTTTACGAACACAGACCACCTCTCCAAAGTAAACCATAGTAAATAATTAGACCCTCGGTCTCCGCTTACCATACCACATCCCAATTTGGACATGACCATTCACCGTTCCTTTATTAACAAGACATATATATATATATATATAACGATTAAAAACAACATGGTACACACACATATGCATGACGCATAATTCAGTTATCACTTCAGGAGCATTGTACAATTCCACATCCTCAATAACAAATAGATACAACAGTACAATGGTCCTCTCATGGAACCCACACCCAAACTGTTAGTGTATCGGAACGTGACATCTGATCCAATTAGTGTGTCGAAACGTGACACTCGATCTAATGTATGTGTCGGAATGTGACACCCGATTCAGTGTACGTGTCAGAACGTGACACCCAGTCCAATCAACACAACCACAATCACATTCACACTCATAATGTACATACTCATAATCATACAATCAAGTGTTGATTCATGGCACACAATTGTTCATTCATATTCATTTCATTAGGTTTGATCAATAGTGCCTCATTCACATACATGCATACATTACAATGAAGCAATTACCAATATATATTACGCAAACATGAAATCAAACCATCACATACCCCTAGTTCACAGGACGGGGATTCCCCTACAGTACACATCATATGTAACAACTAGGAATTAGGTACAACTATCCATTTTTCGGTGCACGAAGGCATATGCATGAATTCTACCGTCAATTATCAATATACTACGCAATGAACACGGATTTAAGACTACTCAATTACATAAACATAGCCTACCTGGGCGTCAAGCAGTTGCAGAGGGATTGTAACTCCAATCCTGGCTTCCCGACAACTAGACGGTAGATTTTGATCGGAAATCCGCAAGTTATTGACATCCTTACGCTAGAAATCTCTTTATCCTTCAGTCCCAAGCCTAGAGTAGCCTTTTGAGGGTTTCTGGGGTGATCCTCGCCTCTTTTTGGTATTTTAGGAAAAAGAAGAAAATAAGACTTCATGTTATTTAAATTTTATCCCGCACATCCCGCGCTGGCGCGCACTATCCCGCATGTGATAAGAGCACATGGTAGCACGGAAGATTAGCTCACCCTTGGATTCAAAGTCACGCATCTCTCAACTGAGGTCTCGAAGCAACCGCTTGAATATGCCTTATACTCCACAAAGAAAGAGCAAGTGTAGTATCAGTACACAAACACCGTGTACTGGTAGGATCATACGGTCAATTCCAAAATATGAATATAAACAAGTAACTACAGTATAGTAATATAGTCAACACATAAATATCAATAGTCACAACTTTATGCAAATTACCAATCACAATCTGTACATTAACCAATGCATGAAACATGTCCTACATGATCACAAATGCACATACTCAATCCTTTCATGGGATCCACACACAAACTGTTCATATATTGGTGAGGTACCCAAGTCAACTGGTTTTAGTATTCATATCAGGTGTGGTATCTGAGCCAAAATCGTTAGAATATCTATATCGGTGTGGTACCCGAGTCAACCATCAGTCACAAACATCATACACAATCACAACCTTAATGAACAACTAATTTGAAACCACAAGTAAATAGGCAAGTTCATTGCATGAGATTATCACATTAAGTCATTTCACACTCCCTTCTAGTGTTCATCATGTGCATTGCACAATAATACTACAAAGCAATTAACATGCATACTTTGGAGAACAACAAATCATCACCTACCTCGAATTAAGCCTTAGAAACTCTAAAGAACCTAAGCTTTATCTTTTTTGAAGTGTCTTGGCATGTTCTTGGTCTAAACAATAATAAAAATACAACAATCAATCAATAATGGTCTAACAATACCCGGATTATAACTATATCCTAAATTACAGGCCAATTTATGATCATTCTACCTAACAAGGGTTCTTTCCACCATTTAAAATCCTCCCACAAGAGTAACCCTCTAGATTCTAAGGCTTTAAAAATAATGTACACGTTAATGGAGTAATTCACATACTTTTACCGAAGAGATTGGTGGAAAACTGTAAAAGAATGCCCTAAATCATCTTTCCTTTTTTCAAGAATGGAATGCAAAAAATAAAAGGATTTTGGAAATTTTTCTGCATTAAATCCTAACTTACCCTGCTATAGTGGTGTGGCCCGCTATAGCGGCATCGCCATAACGGTTCAACTCATTATAGCGCCTGCAAAGTCTCCCCGCTATAGTGTCGTGACACCTGCTATAGTGGCTTGCACGTAATCAAAGACTTATAAATCTTACCAAAAGCCCATGTTTACATACATTTAACCCTTGATGTTTCATACTAATTCCTTCACGCCAAGTTCGATACCGGGAGTTTTACTCCAAGAATTTAATTCTGAAAGGTCCTATGGATTCCTTAATGTCTTAGCTACTAGAAAATATAAACCAAGATTAGACATATCACCAAACCCATTCCTGAATTGCCCTAGACTTTACCTCACTCAGATTTCATCTAAGACTGACCTAATCTAAAATTTTCAAGTCTCTACCCAAAAGGTTTATTAACCCAATTCATTCACCATTGGTCTACTCATAATGATCAAAATGAGTCATTATAATAGATACTAATTTATCCATCGCTCGTCCCCGAGTGATCAACAAGAAAAACTGGGCTAAGTTTAAAAAGTGTAGTACCTAGATGCTTAAGAAAATAAGGATACTTGTCTCGCATATCCCTCTCGGTTTTTCAAGTAGCCTCCTCAATCGGATGATACTTTCATTGAACATTTACTGATTTGATTTGTTTCATTCTTAACTTCCAAACATCCCGATCAAGAATCACAATCGGTTCCTCTTCATAATGTAAATCTTTATCTACTACTATTGAGTCTCACTTGATGATAAAATCTCCATCCTTATGGTACTTCTTCAGCATAGACATATGAAAAATTGGATGAACTACAGACAAGTTAGGTGGCAATGCTAACTTGTATGTCACTAGCACCACATTGTCCAGAATCTCGAATAGACTAATATAACGAGGGCTAAGCTTATCTTTTTTACGAAACCTCATGCCTCGTTTCAGAGGTTACACCTTCAATAAAATCTAATCACCAACCTTGAAAATTCATGTCCCTTTCCTTATGATCTACATATTTTTTCTGTGTACTCTGGGTTGCAAATAGCTTAGCTTGAATACTCTTCACCCTTCCTAGAACTTCCTTCACTAAATCAACACTTAAATATTTCACATCACCAGCCTCAAGACACCCTATGGGCGATTTGCATTCCCTCTCATAGAGTGCCTCAAATAGTGCCATATCAATGTTGGAGCAATAATTGTATTGTAAGAGAACACACATAAGGGTTAGAACTAACCCCAAAGGCCTCCAAAATTAGTTACACATGCTCTCAACATGTCCTTCAATACTTGAATCGTCCTTCCAGTTGACCATTGGTGCATGGATGAAAGATTGTGTTGAAGGTGAGTTGAGTGCCAACGCCTCGTTCAACTTACCCTAAAACTAATAAGTGAATTGAGTATCACAATTTAAAATGATAGAAAAATACACCTCATGCAACCTTACTATTTTCTTGACATAAATCCTAACCAACTATTGAGAGTTATAATCCACTCTGACTGAAATAAAGTTGGTTCATTTAGTCAACCTGTCCACAATTACCCAAATTGAGTCATACTTCCCCAAGGTATAAGTAAGTCCCACCACGAAATCCATGGTTGTTCTCTCCCACTTCTAAGATAGGCATTCTCTGAAGTAAACTTACAATTGTTTGATGTTCATAATTTATTTGCTGACAATTCTAACATTTGAATAGATACTCATCAATATCTTTCTTCATTTCTGGTCACCAATAAAGTTGTCTCAAATTTTGATACATCTTGGTCACACCCAAATATCTGGATGGTACTAAATGGTCACATCATAGTCCTTACAACTCCATTCACCTTTTTTTTTTTTCAGATTTAGATCTTTCTGAGTGAACAGATATTGAAAGTTGCGATGATCAGTGAACATCTCACACTTGTCTCCATAAAGTTAATGTTGTCAACAGTGTCAACTCTAAATCATGGGTGGAATAGTTCCTCTTATGAACCTTCAACAACCTTGAAGCATAGGCTATGGCATTCATGTCCTGCATCAACACAACACTCAAACTCGAATGTGAAGCATCACAATAAACAATGAAGTCCTTACCTTTCACCGACAATGTCAGGATGGGAGCAGTGGTCAAGAGGGTTTTTAGCCTTTGGAAGTTTTCTTCACACAGGTCAGACCACTCAAAGGATACCTCCTTCTAGGTTCAGGGAATTGCCTTCAAATATCATTTTGTTTCATTTAGGACTAAAATATCACTCAAGTATCACTATTTTCCTCCAAATATACTTAATATTTCGAAAGTCTCATTTTCTCATAATTGACATGCCATATCATTAAAGCGTCAATTATTTTAATAAAAAATTTATTTAATTCATCAAACTCATTTAACTAAATATTATGACCAAAGAATTCTAAAAATAATAATAATGAGCAGGACAGGAATATTTTTAAAAATAGATATTTGCATTTCTTCTACATTGCGAAATACATAGATTATTCATCTTTGTGTTAAAGCATTTATACCTAGATTGCCCAAGTTAATTTTATATTTAAATAGGTGGATTCATATTATTATTATTTTCAAATATATATATATATATATATATATATATATATATATATATATGTATATATATAATGTTGACACCTAATTTTGACCTTCCTTAATAAGAATTAACTTTCAAGCTTCTTAATTTTTAATGATTTGAAATAATTAGTTTTACAAAAATTCAAAAATAAATAAATATATATTTTGTTTTTTTTAGTTTCGAAGCAATTTTAGTCATTTTTATAATTTTAAAACAATATATATATTTTTTATATAAATTTTGTATGTACTTATTACATTTCTTACGAACATTCAAAAAAAATCATTTCAAAAAGATTTTTCTTTCTTTTTAAGTGTTTGGATAAATTAGCTCACTTACTATTAGTTTATATTCCCAAATCAATTATTTCACAAGTAAGTTAGTTATTGTTGTTTCGTTACGATTAGGAAGCTTGTAAATTAATTATATTAATTCATTTCATTTAATTATTAGCCAAATTTGTCCCAATTAACTAAGTTTGGCCATATTTGTAATTTAAATTGGCTAATTTTGCAACTCATTTGGCCATGTCCTAAATTACAAATCAAATTCCTTCCTGGACAGTTATTTCAACCCTTTCAAGCAAACTTTGGACCTTAATTTCAGTAAAATAACCAACTCACATCCATACAAATATTTTCGAGCAGCCCAATCCTCACTCTTTTATTCCTAGGCCCAAATTTCCTCTAATCCAATTGTTCCAGCCATTTCGAGCCCAAATCCAATAACCCTGACCCGATACCCCACCTTGTCTTTCTTCCTTTTCAACGAGACCCAGAACAACGTTATTCCCAAAAACGACAACAGCATTCTAACCAGACGAAAAGCATCAGTACGCTGTGAACTTTTGTTTTCTTCTCCAACGTCCTTTTCCACTTTGTACAATCGCAGCAGTAACAAACAACGTGCCCCGTCCTTGTGGCCTTGAGATTGAGCAGCGTGGCACCGCAGGGACATTGGAGTCGATCCACCCTTTCCTCTTTCGAAATTGGGCGAAATTTTCAGAAAAGGTTGTCTTCCTTAAATGGTGAAAGAATTTTTTGATTTTGAAATTCGAAATGGTCCCTTTTTCTTACCCGAAAATTAGCCCTTTCCCTCCAAAAAAAATCGAGCCCTAGCTCCTTTCTATAAATTCTTTTACTGTTTCAGTATTTGGGGGGGTCAGATTTTTCCTTGAACAAAAAATACCTAAACAGCTAGAGAAAAAATATTCGAAATACACACTAAATAGATTAAGAGAGCAGAGAAGATATTCGATCATAATCTAAAGTTCTCTATTCTAATTCGTTGTCAGTTCTTTCTCAAAGCTCAGTTGGGGTTGAGATTTCGCTCGAGTCCACTATTTGTTTTCCTTGTTCGTGTCCCGCATTTGCGTGAAAGTCGCTACTCACTATCTCGTCTAGTCCTTGTTCGCTGCCCTTGAAAAGGTGAAATGTTTTCTCCTTTATGATGCATTTGTCTCTTTCCGTCTTCCAGATTGTGTGTTGAATACTTAATGTTGGCTGTAAGTTCTGTTTTAAGTGCATTCTGCCCTTTGGATTACTATAATTTTCTGTCGTTTTTCTTTCCTTCCGATCATAATAGCGAATGGGGTCAATTGTTAGTGAAGTCTTTGCTTAGCATGTTATGGTATTGGTTGATTCGTTGATCCGTTGTTTTACTTGTATAGTAATTTGATTGGTTTTACTCTTAATGTTTAGCATTTTGGTTAAGATCTGGACGACATGAGTTGTGTCACTTGTTTTCCTCACTGTTTGTTTTTCACTTTGAGTTAATACAATATGAAGGCAGTTGCCATTTTGATGACATATCTTTGGTTTCATATGGTTTGATTGTTGTCCATGTTTGGTTTGATTTAACTCGTGATACCATGTTCATATATCATTACTATCGTAACGCGTCCACATAGCTAAGCTCATTTTTTATCTTTTTGAAAGTCATCCTTCCATTTGTTATAATCTGAAACTTTTGTTTTGAGCAAAACATTTTTTTTATCGTTTGGCTTACTCATTTATTTGGATTTACTGCTCAACAAAGTCAGCCTCTGAGATTTTTGCGTCCGTTTTCATTTATTTGTGCCCATAGGCATGTTTAGTGGGGTTAAAGAAGTTTACTGTTATGAATGGGCCTAGACCAGTATTGGCAAAGCGGCCCAACACCGAATTAAGTGGCTATTGTGGATCCGGGTTGATAAATAGAGTCTTTTGAGAGCCAAAAGAGGTTTATGCAAATTATGATTATGCTTAGGCAAAGAGTGTGCTTCTCATCCCTAATTCTCTCTTAGTTCCCTCATCCCTTCTTCTTTATAGTTACTGTTATTGTTCGAGTTCTTCATATTGTAATTGCACATTTTCGTATGAATCAAAGCTTGTTAGTTTGTTCTCTATTGTTGGATTGTTGAGTTTGAGAAAATCACTACAACCATTTTAGTGTTTGTTACATTGGTGCTTTCATCGATCGTACTCCAATGGTTATGGTGTTGCTAGATCGATTTAGTGGGGGTAATCCAGAAGGGTGGATTTTTCGAGCGGAACGATATTTTACCTACCTTGGCTTCTCCCAGAAGGACTGTCTACCTCTTCCTTCGTTTTACTTTGATGGTGAAGCTCTTATTTGGTTCAATGGGTTGTTTCACAACAAACAATTCTATGATTGGAACCATTTCAAGGTGAAATTGCTTTTGCAATTTCGACAGTGGAGTTTCACAAGATCAACAGAGGGTGTGGCTGGTTTTGACTCCATTAGCGTAGCAACTATAGCTCTGCCGAAAATTCTTCATGCTGCAATTGAATCTGATTTAGCCAATGGAAAACAAGAGGAGGCCACAGAATCGAAATATGCTTCTGATTTGGATGGTGAAAACTTACGACCTGCGGATAATTCTAAGGTCCCTCCAGAGATCTTTGTCGCTTCCATCGGTAATGTTTTGCACCCCACTGATTTTACTTCCTCGATTGTGTTAATTGGTAGCAATTTTGATGGGGATACACCACTTGAAATTAAAATTGATAAGGAGGACTATTCTAAAAGCTTTGCCTGTAAGGTGTTTGCTGAAATACCCTATAGAGAAATTGACATGGACTTTAAACATTCAATACCAAACGCCACCCAAGTGTTCGAGGAAAATTCTGATAATTGTTGCTCTAAGGTACTTGCTGAAATCGATTATTCATTTGTTATTGCCTTATGGCTTCGCACAATTCCCTGTTGGCATGATTCTCTTGAAGAATATTATGTGGGTACCTAAAACAGATCAACATTATGCGTTGACCTTCGCTTACGCAAATGCAATTGGGTTGATACTGGGCAGAAGTGCATTTTTTTAGGATTCCTTTTGTCTGATATATGTGCTTACAAAAACTTCAACGTTCTGGATTTTTGTCTTGAAGGTGTCACTTGGTTGGCTCCGATAATGAGGCAACAGACAGGTTCTTTAGAAGCTTTGCCACACTCTACATCTCTTGTTCTTGATAACTTTTTCTCGGAGAATGCGATTTTCATTCTAACAAGCGACATGTATTATGTTGAAGTACTTCTTAACGCTGAACATGGAACACCTACCAGTAGATGTAATCAACTTAATTTGAGTCAATTTCTCTTTGATCCTGGTGCTAAATGTGTTACTATATCTATTCGTTTACCTGCCACAGATCTTTTTGTATGGGATCCAAGAATAAATTTCACGTTCATTGATCTAACGGGTTACATAGTTAACGTGGATGCACTACAAATGCAGGGCTGTTCTGGCAGGTATTGCTTAAATTGCTTATTCGAACTCTATGACTAGAGTGTGGGATCCTGAACAACTAGGATGTGTAAATTCCAACCGGTTCAAGGTGTTCTCTATTGTCGATAAATGCAATGCATTCACATGTCCTTTAATTGAATATTCACTAGTCTTCGCTGAATATTATGTGGTAAAACATGACATTTTGGTCGCCAACTTCCAGCAAACATCAGTGTTGCATCTACGTTGTATCACTGCTCTCGTTAGCATGGTACATGTGTGGGAGATAAAAGTGTCAAGGAGATTATACAAGGTGAAGGTTGTGTACTCTGCGTGTTACACACTTTATGGGGTCATAGAGATAGCAGAGTCGGTTGCGTGTCATCAATTACATCATGGCTTGGGTAATGCATTAGTTTTTGTTATCCTTTTGAACAAATGTGTGGTTGCAAGGCAAGTTATAACTGAACTCAATTTGATAAGGCAGAAGAGTTTTTTTTGTGAATCAGATAGATCATGGTTGTAATCAGTTCTAGTGGAGAGATTTGGCGGAAGGAGAGCTTTGACAACTATTGCTCAGTACTTTGAGGTGAACAATTGTAGCATTGATCAGTCTGAGCATGGTATGAAGTACTATTTTTATGATATTTTGAGTGCTTTTGGACCTCTTTTTTTTTTATCCTATCAGTAGCCTTGGTGAAATTCTCAGCATTCCATTATTTGGCAGTACTGCCTACAGTTTGGTCAATCATGGAAATATTTCATTTGGTAAAAAATAGACTGATGGTAAGGAAGAATGGAATGAGATCAAAGACATTGCAGCTTCTATTTGGCATCTGTGTAAGTTGCTGCTACTAAATATGACAAAGTTATCTTATGTGGCTGCCAATAGTGCTTCGACAAGTTTGGATGATATCATTAGGTGCATTGCTCTTTTGAAAACATCTCACAGTAGTATACGTATTTGCCATGTTTATCCGCAGCTAAGCAATAATGAGACCACCATGTCTATATTACTCCAGGCTGCCAATGAATTTGCTTCGTTGTTGCTTACCAATCTGACTATACGAGGAGATGCTCATGCCTACTCGAACCTTGAGGACAAGGTTCTTACTGGGGTTGGGAGTATTGTTATGAATGGGCCTAGACCAGTATTGGCAAAGTGGCCCAACACCGAATTAAGTGGCTATTGTGGATCCGGGTTGATAAATAGAGTCTTTTGAGAGCCAAAAGAGGTTTATGCAAATTATGATTATGCTTAGGCAAAGAGTGTGCTTCTCATCCCTAATTCTCTCTTAGTTCCCTCATCCCTTCTTCTTTATAGTTACTGTTATTGTTCGAGTTCTTCATATTGTAATTGCACATTTTCGTATGAATCAAAGCTTGTTAGTTTGTTCTCTATTGTTGGATTGTTGAGTTTGAGAAAATCACTACAACCATTTTAGTG
>NC_064282.1:93446048-93506803 GCF_019186545.1 Solanum stenotomum
ATAATTTAATTAAGATAAATTAAATTATAGATCCTTTTGAAATTGGAAAAAAAAAGATTTGGATAAATTAAAATTTTAGAATAATGTAACTAGGGTTACTTGAGACCCAACAAATAAATCAAAAATATACTTATTGAACAAGGAAGATGATGGTATTACTTATTAATGTTTGATGTTTTTAGCTTTTAAAATATGAGAGATATTTAAAAAGTTGAGAAATAACAAGGAAAATAATAAGTAACACTTCTCTTTCATCAAGAATTTTATCCTCCTTTTTTATTTTTTATTTTTTAAAAAAAGTCATATTTCTCAGAATTCACACTTCTCCATCTTCATTATTTTCACTCTTAATTAGTAATAGTCATAACTCACATTAAATTATCGTAGTTATTAAAAAAGTTATTTACATATCATTTAATTTTAACAATAAGAATGCGTATGCAATTTATATTATGTTGACACTAATAAGAACTTATACTAACAATTAATATGTTAACTGTGAAAACAGAAAGGAAAACAGAACAACAAACAAAAAGTCTAAATATATTTATTTTTTACATCATATAACATATATAACCATATTATTATTTATATACTTTCAGTATACTAAGATAATGAACACGATTGACACATCATTTACCATTTGAGAAGATTTATTAACAAGTGATAAAAGTTTGAGAAATTGTTATCATTTATAAATTTGTAATATTTTCGACTTATCTAAAGTACCTATAATTTTTTGTTCATTCCACTACGTCAAATTCAAATATTATTGTAAGCCACGTTTTATATGAAAGCTAACATATTCAAAATTTATTGAACATAATTTTAATTGTTGAATGAAAATCAAATCAAATAGGAGCATTTTTTTTAATATAGTTTATAACATTTAAAGTGTTTTTTTTTTTTTAAAAAAAAAACTATAATTATAAATTGACTTTTCAATTAATAACAAATTTATAAAATGCGATTCACATCGCGCGAAGCGCGAACAAGTTTACTAGTTTCTGATTAAAAATGAAGTAATATTTATCTTATTAATAGTAGCTTTTGGCAATCCTTTAAGGTTGAGTTAATGTCTTATTAATCGACTTATTAACTTTATGAAAATAGTGATGTTAGGAGAAAAGACAGAAAAATAATAATAAAAAGAATCAAATCACATGTTTTCATTGGCCTAAAAGTAAATTATTATGCACAATCAACATGTAATATAGTAATATATTGTAATATTGTCCACCACATTTCATGTGCACAAAGCTCAAGAATAATAATTCAACCAAAACAAATAAACAAAAAGACTCAAGAATAATGAAAGCATATTGCACTGGAACGTGGCTAAATAATGGAGTATTCTAACCACATTTTTATTTTTAATAAAATTACTAGTAAACACCTCTATTAAGAGGATTTTCGGAAATTTAGTAACTTTTATTCCAAATTTTGTATTTATAGTGAAAGTTGGAAACCAAAAATGACAAAAAAGAACATAATTTCCATATTTTTGTGCTTTACTTGAGATTGATTTTTAATTTTTTTTTAGATATAATAGTAAATATATTCTTTGTATTTCTAATTTTAATATTTATACATTCTAATTTTAATAACATGTATAACGATGTTATTCCTTACTTTTTGAAATTAATAACTAAACCCCTTATATAATGTAAATTTTACGCAAAGGAATATTCATCCAATTAAGTAAATTTAAATATTTGAAGGGGGAAGTAAAATAAAATTAAAAAAAAATTAAAATTTGAGAATTTCCTGTATAACTCTTTTTTAGAAAAATACAGATAGAATGTTCAAAATGTATAAAAGTTATTACTAGTAATTAAATAGTATATATTATGAAATAATTTGTGATTATTTTCTATTTGATTTGTTTGAAATATACATGTTTCAACAGAAAATTAAAATCAAAGGCATGAATTAAAATTTTCAATAGAAATGATTATGCTCTTTCTTTAATTTTCATAAAATTAAATTTTACAAATTTCTATTATTAGTTTTAATTTGTCTTTTAGTTATTCTATTTTAATGTATTAATTATAGCTATATATATGCCCCGTACTTTTCAAATCTAACCACTTTAATAACCTTGTAAAATAATAATATTATTAAACCTAATCTTTTGTAGAATTTTTGTAAATGATAGTATGTAATTATTTTATTTTAAAATATAGGGTACATTTGAAGTTGAGTCATATTACAAGGATGTTTAGTATAATTTATCATATATTTTATATAATGAATCTATATATAATATAAAGTCAAATGTAAAAAAGGTGATGTGGCACCTCTCTAAGGCCTCCATTGCTATTTATCTTTTTCCTCATTTTTTTGACTTTTTTTTTCTCTATTTTATCTTATTTTTTAATTAAAGAATTAATCATACTAATTTATTGTCTATAAGTTATTACATTAATTGTTAATTATTATATANTAGTATTATATTTTATATAATGAATTATTAATAAATGCATATTAAAGCATATAACAGTTTTCTTTCTACATTTGGTTCACTACTAGATACAGAGGTTTTTTGGGTCATGAAGCAATGAGAGATTCGTATTTGAAATATGATTTTTCCACCTTATTTCTATATCGAATCAGTTCATTGGAACAATACACGATGAAAGATAAATTCCCAATTAAATTCAGAAAATAATCATTGAACAATTTTCTTTTCTCACCAATACAATTTAAATTAAATCTCTGAAAATAATAAAGTTTTTCTTTTTAAAAATGAAATATCAATGAAAAAAATATATTATTTTATAGTACTGGTTATTTTAGTTCCCTAGAATTTTAAAATTCTTTTACTGTCATATTATAACCAAAGGGGATTGACTCAAGTCTTCAAGTTTTTCATGTACTTTCATAAAATATTGGAAACATTAAAAAATAAGTTAGGGTATACAGAAGAAATGATGTTTATGTTTTCTTTAATTAAAATAATTGTTTCATTGTCTTAGAAAAGAACAAAATAATCAACATAGATCGTAGCAGGATGAATGAGATTCCTCTATTCTTATTTAAAAGATCTCGAATTTGAGTTTTGAATAAGAAAATAAAATTATCTTTAAAGCGTCGTCTCAAAAATAAGTCTTACAATACACAAATTTAAATTAATCAAGGCTCTAATATCAATATTGAATGGAAAAAAACCTATATAAATTACTAGTGATCAAATTTAGATTTCCAGAGTACAATTAATAAAATTAATTTAATACAATAAATTCTCCCTTAAACGAACTGCCAAGTCAACACTAATCTATTAAAAAAGGTAAAAAAAAAATATATTTTTTAAAAAAGATTCTTACGTAAATATACAGGTCAAACAACCGTAAATACAGCACAATAAAATCTCTACAACTAGAATAGCTAAATTATTGGGAAAAACGAAATTCTCTTTTCATTTTTTTTTTTAACTTAATTTCAATTTTAATTTTGTATATTTCAAGATTATGCACATATTTTCCTCATGTAGTAAATAGCAAAATTCTGCGCCGTAATTTTCTCCAAACACTTTAAAGCAAAATTTATCGAATTAGTTGGTGGCCCAAAAAATCTCCTTACCAACCCTACCATAAAAAAATAAAAAGGAAAAACAATATGAAGTTTCCTTTTCAAGGAATCCATACCCATCCCCCTCAACCATAAAAAAATAAAAAATTATTATTATAATTTATAGTATTATTTTTTCATTTTAATATAGCACAATTTTATCAAGCACAAAATTTTAGGAAAAAGGAAGACTTTTGAAATATATATTTTAAATTAAATTATTTCCACAATTTTTTCGGGACAGACTAAAAAAAATTTATCATAAACTTAAAAAGCTTAAAAAATTATATACAGATTCACGATCAAAATTAAAAAGTTTTAACCTTTGAAATTCAAAAACAACAATAATATTCTCTCTTTCTCAGCATACAAATTACACTAGGTGATTCTTACTATTTGTCATATTTTTTAATTTTGATGGACAAATTAATCAACGTGAAAAATTTGATTCGAACACCACAGTTATTAAAAAAAGTGAGATATAAATTAAAAATAAATTAAACCTCAAAATTCGAACAGCACCATACCTGATACCACATATATAGGGACAAAAAAGGAGGAGTATTTGAGAGTTTTACAAAAGGAATTTTCTTTGTTAAAAAAGGGCCAAATGGTTGACCAAAAAAGAGTTGTTTTTTCTCGTATAAAATTATGAACAGATCTCTAAGGAAAAAAACAACTCTCATTTATATATTTTTTTCTTTCATTTTTTTTTTCATAATGGTTTCTGCAGAAACTAAACCTAATAGTTCATCAAATTTCAAATTAATTGATGGAAGAAAATTGTCTTACAAAGAAAGAGGTGTTCCAAAGGAAAAATCAAATTACAGAATTATATTTATTCATGGATTTGACAGCTCCAAAGAAAGGGATTTTCTTGCACCCCAGGTAAATTATTATCTAACATAACTTCTTCATATGTTGTTGAACAGAATTGTTAAATGGACAGGTTGAATTAAATTTGCGTGGGTCATGACTCAATTAGCTCGAAATTTATTATTTGGGTGAATGATCATAAGGTCATAATTCAACATAACTTCTTGATATGTCGTGGAGCATAATTGTTAGATGGCATTTGAATTAAATTTGAGTGGGTCATAACTCAATTCGCTCGAAATTTATTATTTGGGTGAAAGATCATAAACAAGTCATAATTCAACATAACTTCTTGATATGTTGTGAAACAGAATTGTCAAATGGACGGATTGAATTGAATTTGAATAGAAAACATGTGAAATTAAGCAATGGGTCATGAATCAATTCGTTAGAAATTTATTATTTGGGTGAAGATCATGTGTATTGAATAAATGAATTATAATTCAATAGGACCACTATAACCCAAATTTTCTTTTTTAAAAGAAAAAAGAAGAAGTGGAAAGTGTATGTTTTTTTCTCTTAAATTATTCCAAATTTATGCAATTGTGTTTTCCATGTGTGGGTTCAATTAAATTTGAACGAAAAACAAGTCAAATCAACAATGGAGTCATGACTCAACTCACTCAAAAGTTGCCTGAATGAATGAGTTATAGTTCAACCCGCCCAATATATTATTTTTTATTTTTCTTAAAGGATATTAAAAGGAAAGTGTATAGTATATGCTTTTTTTCTCTTAAATTTTCTATTTTTGTATATTTGAGTTTGAGTTGAAACTATTTTGATCCAATAGTTTGATGGATCATTTCTTGTTCAATCTATTTGGTCAAGTCAACAAACGAGTCATAATTCAACATGTTCAACAAATGAGTCATAATCCAACCTGTTCGATATATGTAGTTATTTTTTTGAGAATTTTTGACAGGAATTTATGAACACGATGGGAGTTTATATAGTTCAATTCGATCGAGCTGGATATGGAGGAAGTGATCCTAATCCGAAACGATCGTTAAGGAGTGAAGCATCAGATATTGAAGAATTAGCAAATTACTTGGAATTGGGATCCAAATTCTACATAATTGGTTTCTCCATGGGATCTTACCCAACCTGGAGTTGCATCAAACACCTATCACATAGGTAACATTTATTGAATCATCGTATCGTGCTTTTATTGTGATCGATATCAGCAATGCAGTTCATTCAACGATAAACTTATAGTCTAAATTGTATAGATAAAGAGATAACATGAAACTTGAATGAACAAAATGTCAAAAGCATGAGCCGAGAGTCTATCAGAAACAATCTCTCTACCTTCACAAGGTGTATGAGTAAGGCTACGTACATGCCACCTTCCCCAGACTCCACTTGTGAGATTAGACTGGGTTTGTTGTTGTTGTTGTTGTAAATTCATGTCTTTGAGTCGAGGGTCTATGAGAAACAGTCTCTCTATCTTCACAAGGTAAGCGTAAGGCTACGTATGCACCACCCTCTTCAAACTCCACTTGTGAGATTACACTGAGTTTGTTTGTTGTTGTTGTTGTAAATTCATGTCTTCTATTTTTCAAACTTGGTAGGTTAGCAGGGGTGGCATTTGTGGTTCCCATTGTCAATTACCAATGGCCTTCTCTACCGGAATCTGTATTAAAGGACGATGAACGGAAGAAGTGGTACAAAAGGATGACTTTGGTTGCAAGATATGCTCCTAAGTTATTGCATTGGTGGATGATCCGAAAAACGTCTCAATCCTCCTCTACCGATAGTACAAAACCTACATACTTTACAGACAAGGACTTGGAGCTTTTGAAGAACGCACCTGGATTTCAATTCCTAACCGCGGTAAGGTCAATAACAGTAACTACGTCTTAATCCCAAGCAAGTAGAGGCCGGCTCACCATTTCCTGCAAAAAAAAATTGAAAGTGTTATTTTAACTTCTATGTTTTCCATCTTCAGGACAAGCTAAAGAGCAGAAATGTTTTCAACAACCTCCGTAGTGACTTCCTTGTGGCGTTTAGTAAATGGGATTTTGATCCTTTGGAGCTTAGCAATCCTTTTTCTGAAAACGATAAACGTCCTGTTCACATCTGGCACGGGTGTGAAGACAGATTTATCAATCTGAAACTACAAAGACATGTCTCAGAAAGGTTACCTTGGATTCAATATCACGAAGTTCACGATGGTGGACATTTGTTGATCTATGATACCGCGGTCTGTGAAGCCATCTTAAAGTCTCTTTTGCTTGGCGAGGACACACCACTCTATACACCTAAATTTACCTCCTGACTGTCACACCCCTTTTTCATTGTGTGTTCTGTAGAAGATGCAGAGGCGATCAATGTCAAAAGTATCGGGACAACTAAAAAAGAAAACGAAGGTTTACAAGATATGGTGAAAGAGAAGTATGAATTGATAGATTTATATATAGTGCTTTCTGAGCATGATTTTTTTGATGTAGTGAAGGAGGAAGAAGTATATAAAGCCCACCACATGTTTATTGATTATATTGCATACTTATAAATCTCTTATTATAATCTTGATCTATAACTATAAGTTGTATAAAAACTAACCATGTTCTAACTTTTGCATTCCACATTACTTGTGAGGTCAAATTTCATCAAAAATCAAGAATTAAGTACATAATTGTTAGTCTACAACACGATGACCACCTATCGTAGATTATCTTGCCAACATATGGAGGACGAAAGGGGTCAGAAAATATCACATTCATATAAGCACAAGTTCCGAATCGGCTTCTAGATGATAGAATCAGACTCCCAATTTTCTCGAATAATGGTGGTGTGTGCAACTAGACTGTTACATCTGGTACCTGCTACCTCCCACCAATACAGTTTTGGGTAACTCTATTGTCCAAGGAACCAAAATTTACTATCAACTAGAAACTAACCAAATTGTGAGGTTTTGGCAGGATTACTTGTGTCAATGAGAGAGACCACTTCACATTTTTGATAACCAAAAGAATTAGGTAAGATCCACCGAAGTGAGTAGCCTTAACCAGATGTGTGTGGTAACAGGTTAAGCCTAAAGGCTGTTCCCGTCCCTGTCTGAGGAGATGCTAACTATCACTCCTTTCTACGAACACAATAAACTTTACATCAATGTTATGTAGAGCAGGCAACAAACAATGTATTTTGATCGATACCATAGATTGGAAAATAACAATGTTATGTCTGCTGGTCTAGTCGACTCAAGTCCTCTACTGACAGTTTAGCAGGATAACGAGAAAAGGAAATACAGGGTCAACTCCAGCCTACGACCTGTATAAATACTCGGTGCATCAGTCATAACTACATGATAATACAGAACTTATTGAGGTTTCTATTTCTATTTTGAACAACACAAAAGCGGATAAGGTCATTTAGAACGATATACAATTCAAGCACCTAAGATCCATACAAATTGAATGTTGTTCTTCATTTTCCTATCTCAATTGTTCTGCATCCCTATAAGCTCAAAAACACATTTTTCTTTCCTTCGTCCCTCAGTAACTCTATTTCTTTCTGCTATTTACATTCCCTAAAAGCTGCGTAATAGCTCAATGTTAATTAATAGACGTTTACCTTTCTCGTGTTATACTGTTGTTGAGTAGCTCATAGCTGGTGCTGCACTAGTGCATCGTGTAATGCTAGATACAGAACACTATTACAGATATGTCAAGAAAGAAAAAAAACTCAACCATGAAGCGTTGACAGAAACTTGAGCTTAGTAAACCAAACTTTTTATTTTATAACCGTAGTGTACGGGTAAGCTTATGAATTCCTCAATTAATAACACGAGATACTTGTCAGCTCCTATCAGCAATAGGTATCTAGTAACTTTGTCCACCAAAACTAAATAGGATAAATGAAAAAAATCACTAAACTTAGTGTATGAGTGTATCTTTTTCCTTTTTCTTCTTCTTCTCTTTTTCAGAATTCAATTGAACTCAGTATTTTCGACACAAAACACACAATACTAACAATTACAAATACAATGTGTTAAGGTAAGAACCTCAAAAGTTAGAAAGCATCGAGTTTAAATCCTGGATCTGCTTCTAACTCGAGATACAAACTCGAAAACCTCCATCCAATCAGTTGGTCTTACTAGTCCAAATTAACCTTCAACAAAGCAAATTCACCATTATTCTTTACTAAATAAACTTAAAAATCAAATTAGCATTTCAAACATGCAAAAGCCCCAAATATTTTTAGAAAATTTTAAAGCTCAAGAATAACTACAAAATATTGAACATCGTCTTTTTATTTTTCTTTCCCACCAGGTGTCAATTCCTTACTCGCACATTACATGGTCTATTTCTGGAGGCGGCACTCCCAAGGATATTTTTTCCATACACAATATTAATTTGAATTAAGACCTCTAATTAAGAATTGGGGAATCTCAATCATCCAATTACGATCCATAACGATGTGAACATCATTTTATCACAATACTAAAAATTACAATTCATCAAATACTAAATAGAGCAATTGTTTTATGTCAAATAAGACACATAAAACCAGTAGAAGAAATCCAATATAATACAAATAAAAGAAAACTGATAACGCAACAAGTAATCTCAATTTCTGTTAGTGAAAAATAAGAAATAATAATTGCAAATTGAACCAAACAACATAAACTTTAAGAGAATTAGGAGGAGAACTCAAAACTCTATACTAATAAATAAAAATATAGCTTTATGTCTTTTTCTGAAGTTCAGTTTCTGGTGTTTACTTTAATTATCAGGGGCTTTATAGTCTTTCAATTGTTGAATATTGGGAGGAGCAAGAAATTGAGTGAAAATATAGAGAAATGTAATCTTAAATAGAAAATTATATATGTATTTTGTTTTTTAATTTGTATTTTTTATTTATAAACATAAAAGATCTCATAAGTCGTGGAAACTATTAAAATTATTTTAATTCTTTATATAATCTTATCAAATAAGCAAAAGTTTATAAGAGAAGTATATTACATTATCACAAAGTTATATTTAAAAAGTACAATATTTATTGATCGGACTTTAATTCAAGAAAAAAAGTAAATTTGAACATGAGTAATACTTATCTACCACAAAAATAATTTTTTTTATGAAGAGTTACTACTAAAGAGACATTTGACGAAAATAAGATAATTTTGTGTAGATAAATAATGTTTTAATATTTTTAATAAGAAAAACAAATAATACCTATTCACTTTCCTCGATAAGTTCAAGACGTGTCATATTTTGTTTAATTACTTTTCCTCGATACTTACTCAATGTGCATTACTTGATCTCTTGAAGCCCAAATTATCAACCTCTCACACTTGTTCATTGTGGCATTTACACTTTTCCTTTTCACATGTCCAAACCTTGTTAGTTTCGCTTCCCTTATCAGTTTCACTCCCACCTTGCCCTAGGCATATTTATTTCTAATCTTATCTCTCCTAATATGTCACACATCCACTTTAGCATCTTTATTTATGCAACTTTCATCTTCTTAACGTAAGAGTTTTTAACTGGCTAACATTCCATCTCATGCAACATAATCGATCAATCCATCGCTCTATGAAACTTACCTTTAAGGTTTGGTGATACCTTCTTATTACACAACACTCCAAAGACGAACCTCTATTTCACCTATTCCACACCAATACGATATGCCTTATAGTTGATCTCCCTATTATCTTGAATTAAGACTCCGTATACTTAAAACACTCTCCTTTGGGGTTGATCTGAGCATCAAACCTCACTTCCACACAACTTCACGTATAATATCATTGAATTTACATTTCAAATATTCAAAAATTGTCTCTAAACCACTCTAACTAACGGTGGAGATAGTACGAAATTTACGAATTTTACATATACCCAATAATTTTATAAATAAATTATTTATATACAAATATATGAGTATGAACCTAGTCACAGAATTAAATTGGGCAAGACATACATTATGCGTCATTCGAGAGTGTCCAATTTAAAAGTGGTACTCCACTCCACTCCACAAAAGTCAAAACTGCAAAAAAAAAAAAAAACAACAACAACAATTTGTAGTATCTTGGAACTAGAGATCCCTGCAAAATAAAAAACTCAGGACTTGTGAGCAACAAAAATATATTTTAGTTTGTTTGAATTTATGTGATATTTTTTTTATCAATTTAAAAATAAATAATTTTTTTAAAAAATATTGTGACAATCATAGAGTATTCGAGTCTTTCAAGTTATTGTTTTTTTATATACTTGCTAGTAATAATATAAACGTCCAATCTCATTAAAATTCGTAAGATAAGATCTAGTCTGCTTTACTTGTATTTTTCTAAACTTGTGAAAGTTCCAAAGTAATGAAGTGAGCATGAGAGGACTAATTATGTAACAAGTTTCCAATTTTTGTAAGTAGTAATAACACACATATATTTAGAAGAAGCAAGTGATGAATGGGAGTATACCTCTTGCAAAAGTATCCTCAAGCTCTAATATTCAAATTCAAAATTTGAAGTTACTAGTGTTTGGTATGGTAGAGAATATTTTTAATTTTTTTTTATGTATGGTTAGAAAAATAAATTCCTTTAAAATAGAAAGAAAATGACTTACAAGTTACATAAAAAAAAAAAAAAAGTGATATTTCAAATTTATTGTTTTTTCTCTTTCCATTTAATATCCCCTATTCTCATTCTTGACCATTTCAGCCTTGAACCACCCCTCCCCACCTCATTTAGCAACCTAGAGGGCATAAATGCAATCCTTGCCTTTAATTAAAAAAGGGAAAATGGATAAATATACCCCTGAACTGACGTAAATGATATATGCAGATATCCTTCGTATTTTTGGGACATTGGTATTCTTGCCGCCCAAAAACCAAAACATATATACGCTTCACTCTAACGGAAGACTAAATAGGAACATGTGGCACAATCTTATCCGTCGATCAGATATTTAATAAATATTGGGTCGGTGGATAAGATTATGACCGTGTATGTCCGTTAGTATAAAGGGTATATATGCTCTAGTTTTTGGACGGCAGGGGCACCAATGTCCCAAAAGTATGAGAGAAGGTATCTACATACCATTTACGATAGTTTGGGGTATATTTATCCTTTTTCCCATTAAAAAATTTCAAATTTATAATTTATTTGGTCAAAATTCTCAGGATTTAAAAATATTTATTTTTTAAAAAAGAATGCTTTCATAAAAAGATGAGAGACTGTTTTTTCATAATTAAATTTTGTGGATTTATAGCTNATTGTTTTTTCTCTTTCCATTTAATATCTTGACCATTTCAGCCTTGAACCACCCCTCCCCACCTCATTTAGCAACCTAGAGGGAATAAATGCAATCCTTGCCTTTAATTAAAAAAGGAAAAATGGATAAATATACCCTGAACTGACGTAAATGATATGCAGATATCCTCCGTATTTTTGGGACATTGGTATCTCTGCCGTTCAAAAACCAAAACATATATACGCTTCACTCTAACGGAAGACTAAATAGGAACACGTGGCACAATCTTATGTGTCGATCAGATATTTAATAAATATCGCGTCGGTGGATAAGATTATGACCGTGTATGTCCGTTAGTATATAGGGTATATATGCTCTAGTTTTTGGACGACAGGGGCACCAATGTCCCAAAAGTATGAGAGAAGGTATCTACATACCATTTACTATAGTTTGGGATATATTTATCCTTTTTCCCATTAAAAAATTTCAAATTTATAGTTTATTTGGTCAAAATTCTCAGGATTTGAAAATATTTATTTTTAAAAAAAGAATGCTTTCATAAAAAGATGAGAGACTGTTTTTTCATAATTAATTTTTTTAGATTTATAGCTTTAAATATACAAAATCTTTGATAGAAAGTGTAATATCCAAATCAATTCTATATATTTCACATAAATTTTAATTAGTCGAACACCAATATAAATAAAATGTAATTGTAACAGCTAAGTAGGTGCCGCTATAGTTAAAAAGAGAAATGAGTCGTGTCAAGCATTGAGAGTTTTTGTTATTACACGTGTCAACCTACTAGCTTACTATGTAAAATTATACCAAGTTAAAACTTTTTTTTCACTTCTCTTCTAATTTTCAATCTATATATTATATATATCGATATACAAATTTCCACAAATCTTTTTTTTTTAGAGGCAAAGTACTCCTCAATCAAAAATGAAGGTTAGTTCTTAGCTGTAGTATATATATACACTCTTATGGCTTCTAATACAAAGTTTAATTTAATTTGTTGTAACCTTTTGTTTGTAATTAGTTGGTCTTAATTTTAATTTGTTTGAGGAGTTTTGGTTTTACTAACTCAAATTGGTTTTTGATGTTAAGAGGATTAATTGTTATCAAAATTGTGGTAGCAAAATACTATATATGCATGTGTTTTTTTTTGTTAATTTGTGGATGTAGTTTAGTGCATAGTTTAGTAAAGCGTATTGCTTTGTTGTAACTATTGTTTTGTTACTGTCTATTTTTTGTTTGGTTATTAACTGTTATTTCTTGTGATTTTGTTACTTTTCTTGTTGGACTGCTTTGGATTGTTTTTTTCATGAGCCAACCCTAATCGAAAATAGGGTTGGGGTAAAATTTGCGTATCCTTACCCACACCCCACACTTGGTATTATTTTGATGGTGGTGGTGGTGGTACACTTTGGAGAGTAGAATCAAAGGATGTCTTCCTTTGACCAAGACTTCTATTTTACTGAACTATTGATACTTTGAGAATTTAAACTTGACTAGCTAGTACTACTCCCTCTGTCCCGTTCCCAATTTGTATGAGTTAGTTTGATGGATCCCGCCTTTCTTTCGACTTCATTTGTAGGACTTTGTGGGATGGGCCGTGCATGTATGCGTCATTTGACGTCTTGATGCATGGATGTCATGAGTATGTTCGCATAGGCTTAGGCCTATTTTGTAAGTGACACGAGGTTTAAGAAAAAAAGAAAGACTTTTGAAACTTGTGGTCTAAAATAAGTCGAGATAATTGTGTGGCTAGAAATCAATTCATTAAGTTTAAAATGAGTATTTTAAAGTTTTATTACTAAATATAGAAATGTGGCCTTTTTGGACATACTAAAAAGGAGAGGGCCGGGGCAAGGAAAATGAAATATATTTTTTGGTGTTATATGATACTACGTCTGTCCATTTTTATTTGTCATGTTGTGCTTTTCGAAAGTCAATTTGACTAACTTTCAAAGTTAAATTAGATCACATTAATTCGATATTTTAAACAAAAAATTTAAATATTCAAAAACTATACGAAAAGTAATTGCACTTTCTTGCCTATCAATATGATGAAAATATATATCATAAAATGTTAGTCAAAGTTCTTATAGTTTGACTCTAAAAAAAGAAACCATGACAATTAAAAGTGGACGGAGGAGTACTAAGGTAGTATGGAAAAAAGAAGTACTAGAACTCTGTAGATTTGCTAAAATGGACATCAATTTTTGGTTGGTATAAGGGGTTGAAACGGAAGGAGAACTACTTTTTATGTAGTTTCTAAATGTGAGAAGTTTATTTCAACAAGGTTGAAGATTCTATATCCAAATTTACACTCGAAATTATTTAGTTTCAACTGAATCAGGACACATAAATGGAAAGCAANATAAGTCTAAGAGATAATTGTGTGGCAAGAAATCAATTCATTAAGTTTAAAATGAGTATTTTAAAGTTTTATTACTAAGTATAGAAATGTGTCCTTTTTGGACATACTAAAAAGGAGAGGGGCAAGGAAAATGAAATATATTTTTTGGTGTTATATGATACTACGTCCGTCCATTTTTATTTGTCATGTTGCGCTTTTCAAAAGTCAATTTGACTAACTTTCAAAGTTAAATTAGATCACATTAATTCGATGTTTTAAAAAAATAATTTAATATTCAAAAACTATACGAAAAGTAATTGCAATTTCTTGCCTATCAATATGATGAAAATATATATTATAAAATGTTAGTCAAAGTTCTTATAGTTTGACTCTAAAAAAAGAAACCATGACAATTAAAAATGGACGGAGGAGTACTAAGGTAGTATGGAAAAAAGAAGTACTAGAACTCTGTAGATTTGCTAAAATGGACATCAATTTTTGGTTGGTATAAGGGTTGAAACGGAAGGAGTACTACTTTTTATGTAGTTTCTAAATGTGAGAAGTTTATTTCAACAAGGTTGAAGATTCTATATCCAAATTTACACTCGAAATTATTTAGTTTCAACTGAATCAGGACACATAAATGGAAAGCAATGGAGTACTGGATATGGGAAGTAATAATCATAAATCAGGCTAGTGATGGTGTTAATGTGGTCCTATTAGTGGGTTGTGGAGTTAATTAGTTGATTTTGAATATTTTAATTTGTGTGTGAGAATTTCGGTGAACGTTTCTTTGCTCTATATAAGTATATAGATTGGCTTAAGAACTCTCGAGGATATAACTTATATATGCCGACAGCGGAATATTTACACACCAGCTGTGTGAACTGTGATCTAATATGTTGTAGCAGGTAGTTCATCAGTAATTTCACTTATTATGGGTAGGTGCCTTTAGTTACTACAACTAACAGTATGCTTTTGTTGCTAACAAGTTGGGATCGGCTAGATGTTAGCAAAGGTCAAACTCAAAAATGTGTTGATAAAAAGTACTATTGTACTTTATCAAGTAGCCAAGACACGGGACACCCCTTCGCTGAGAAATTATATTGTTTAACTAGGTTAAAATTTTAATATTATGTATAAATGCGATAGGTCGACTCCCCTTATCTTTTATGTGCGTGTCTACTTTTTTATATTTTGATACTCATTGGTAAAATATCTGCTCCACCACTCACTTTATGCATTTTATGTATGTGGAGGTTCATGAGACCCGATCTCAAGCGCACTCGGCAAGTGAAGAGAGAAAGGTGATGAGGAAGCAGCAGGCAGAGAGCAACAGCCAAGAGTCAGCCTCACACAAAAAGGCAAAAACTGAAGAAGAAGAAGGTACTGATCACGAAGATGGAATCCGAGAAGAGTTTGAGAAGTTCTGTAAGACTATAACCGAACATCTCTCCGTCAAGCAAATGCGCGAAATCCTTGAAGCAAATGGCCAGTATTCTAAAGGTGAAGATGATGCTGTTGTTCCTAGATGGTAAGTTAATCCAGTTTGTTAAAAATCTTTATTGCATCATAATATACTATATTGAGGTGATGAATATTATTCACTCTGATTCATTTGTGTGTGGCATTGTTACTGTCCACGCCCCACAGAGTTGAAAGAAGTGGTTGTTCTATAGCAATTATCCTTTCCGAGTTTTTTTGAATCATCAACTATTGTATAGTTTCTAAATATGTAAATTTAGTTTTAAAAAATCTGTATTTGAAATCACACCGAAAGTTTTGCAGTTTGGCCCTTGTAGTCCCGAGTCCTGCTACATAAGTAGAAACGGGGTGTATACATTGTATATTAATATTGTACTAGAATTGAGCGACCGGACCTGGGATTGTGTATAGCTGACCTTGAAATTGAGGCGTAGTAGTTGCTGTTGTTTCATGTGAGGTTTATTGTGATTCTTCCTTACTCATCCACTCGCCTTCTCTTGTACAGTCAAGACATAATGTTTTTCGGGCCACTGGACAATTGTCCTATTTGTGGTGGCAATTTGGAATGCTCTGGCGATGGTTATCATTGCGTTGGAGATTATAGTGAGTGGTCGAGTTGTATTTATAGCACCAAGGAACCACCGAGAAGAGGAGAGTCTCTCAAACTCCCTAAATCTGTTGAAAGTACTCCAGTATCTGATGTAATGTCTTAAAACTAATTCACTTTACATTTCTTGTTGCGAGATGGATGATAGGAAAAAAAGAAATTTGACTATCTATGTATGTTCTCATAGCTGATCAAGAAACGTGGAAACCCCAACAAGAGTCGCCCCCGAAAGGAAATATCTGCCCCAAGGAAGCCATTTGATGGAATGATGATATCTCTAGCTGGTCGTCTTACTCGAAAACACGTACGCACTTTAGTACTTCAGATGAATTTGGCTTCATTTTTGTGTATGTTTATGTTGCTATTAAAGTTTTTTGTGCACAGCAATACTGGAAATCGAAAATTGAGAAATTTGGTGGAAAAGTGAACAACTCTGTCACTGGTAACTGTTCAGTGTAATTTTCTTATGAAATTTACTTCTCCAGTTGTGTAGGAACTAAAAGTGTTCCCTCTTGCAGGGGTTGCTTGCGTAGTAGTTTCTCCCGCTGAACGTGATCGTGGTGGCTCATCCAAAGTAGCTGAAGCTTTGTATGTATATTTAATTGACACTACATTAATTGGATTAATAAAAATGGCTTTCTATATTCTAACGTCGAGCAGAGGTGGATACAGGATTTGAACTTCGATGACTTCTACTTACCAATTTTTATGCTTTTATGGTTGAAATCATCGTGCTTTTGCGATTATGGGTTCAATTGAACACGTGAGTTTATGTTGCATCCGCCTCTGATGTGAGATATTGTTGTTTCTCAGGGAGAAGGGTATACCGGTAGTGAGGGAGGCTTGGTTGAGTGATAGTATAGAAATGGAAGAAGCTCAGCCTTTAGATGCATACGACGTCGCCAGTGACATTGCTGTCGAAGGTAAAGGTATTCCCCTTGATAAGATGGATCCAAGTGCAGAGGCACTCGAAACTGTAACAGCCGAGGTATACTCCCCCCTCTTTTTCTCATTTGCTACTTAAATCTTGGTGTTTGCTTCAAATATCGTCTTTTATTTATTGTAGCTTAAAGTGTTTGGAAAAAGAGGGGTACACAAAGACGCTAAGATGCAGGACGAAGGTGCAAGAATATTGGAGAAAGATGGCTTATTGTATAACTGTGCACTGTCTGTTTGCAACCAAAAGAACAAACTCAACGAGTAATGCTCGAAAGTCTCCCTAGTTCTTTCGAGTTCTTAGTATTTCTTCAGGTGCTGATGAAGTGATTCTTCAAATTGATGCAGCTTCTGTATTATGCAACTTATCATGTCATCGGAGAATCGTTTGCATATGTATTATAGAAGGGGCAGAAATGGTGATAGCTTAAGAGCAGACGACAAGCTAGAGGAGTGGGAAAATGTCGATGATGCGATTAAGGAGTTCGCTAGGCTCTTTGAAGAGATGACTGGAAATGAGTTCGAACCCTGGGAAAGGGAAAAGAAGATTCACAAAAAGCATCACAAGTTTTACCCTATTGATATCGTACGTCACAACTTAAATTATTTGTTCTTCGAGGTACACTTACATAGCATTTGCTAGACAACTAAAACATGGTTTAACTTTGTAGGATGACGGAATAGAGGTTAGGCATGGAGCGCTTGGCCTAAGGCAACTTGGTTCTGCTGCTGCACATAGTAAGCTTGATTCGGTAGTAGCAAATTTCATGAAAGTCCTTTGTAGCCAAGAGATATACAGGTATTAACGCCGTTCAGGTTGCAAGCTGTTCCCGTCTTATCCTTACGTGTGAAATGAACTTATAAAGTGTTGTATGCTGGATGAAGGTATGCTTTAATGGAGCTGGGACACGATTCACCGGAAATTCCTATAGGGATGCTTACTAATCTTCATTTGAGAAGATGTAAGTCTTCTCTCTGCCTATAGTGCATTTCGTATCGGTGATAAACATTCAAAAGATTCATTTACTTTTAACTCTACAGGTGAAGAAATTCTCCTACACTTCGTGGAGAAAATAAAATCAATGAAGGAAACAGGACCGAAAGCAGAGGGTGTCTGGTATGAGTTCAGTCAAATGTGGTTCACTCTCATGCCATCTACGAGGCCTTTTACTTTCAGGGATTATGCCGATCTCACAGAGCATGTAAATGTCATTTCCTCTAAATCTTTCGCATTATATATTAAGGTGTTTTAACTTACTGTTTGAAAATAATCAAGGCTGCATCTGCCTATGAAACTATTCGGGACATCAACTTTGCCTCGCGTATTATAGAAGACATGTCTGGATCTACGCTTGATGATCCTCTCTTTGAGTGTTACAAGAAACTCCTCTGTTCAGTTTCTCCCTTGGAGAAAGAATCTGATGACTACAAAATGATAGTGAACTACTTGGAGAAAACTTACGAGCCGGTCCAAGTTGGAGATATGGTAAGATCTATTTATGTTCATTTCCAATCCTCTTTCAAAATTGTGAACTGTCGGTGTGATCTAAAATGCATGTTTCACCAGAGCTATGGTGTATCGGTTGAGAATATATTTGCCGTTGAAGTTAGTGCTTGTCCTTCCCTTGATGAGATGAAGGAATTACCTAACAAAGTTCTTCTCTGGTGTGGTAAGTAATATCTCGTTGGCATATAATTCTCGGTTGAGCGTTGTTTCACAACGATGAATGTTATTGTCGATCACATTATATTGACCTCAGGTACAAGGAGTTCGAATCTTTTGAGGCACCTGCAGAAAGGTTTCTTGCCTTCAGTTTGTTCACTTCCCGTATCGGGATACATGGTACAGAAATTCATTTACTACGAACTATTTTTTAGTCTACATGTGTACTCACTGCTAATATATGCGTTCAGTTTGGAAGAGCCATCGTTTGCTCGGATGCAGCAGCGGAAGCAGCAAGATATGGTTTCACAGCTGTAGACAGGCCAGAAGGTTTCTTGGTTTTAGCCGTTGCTTCACTCGGAGAAGAAATTAAGGAGTTTCCGAGCCCTCCCGAGGTAGCAAAGAGACCGTTGGAAGAAGAAATATGCATATACGCACTCGAATGTTAGTTTGTAGTTGTTGATCTGATGGTCTGATTTACCATTCAGGATACTCGAGTGTTGGAAGAGAAGAAAGTTGGAGTAAAAGGACTTGGAAGGAAGAAAACCGACGAGAAAGAACATTTTGTCTGGAAGGATGATATTAAGGTACCGTGCGGTAAGCTGATTCCATCGGAGCATAAGGACAGTGTCCTCGAGTACAATGAATATGCCGTCTATGATCCACAACAGGTACTTCATATAAAAACTTTAGTACAAACATTTATATACAATGACATTGTAGAAAATTGTCAACGATGTGTGTTATACTATTAGTAGTTGGATCTATTTTCCCTTTTTATGGCGGTGCGTATAAGGTGAATCCAAATCAGGCAGACTATCCCTTTGTTGACATTTTTCCGTTCTTTTTTTTTTATCAAGGTGAGTATAAGGTACTTGGTGGCGGTAAAATTCGACGAGCAGGATGCAGTATACGATACAGCTGAACCCGGGCAATAGTGGAAAATGGACTAGACAAAGGCTGTACATGCTATATTTTGTTTGCGATCTTCTCGTGTGGACTTAAAAGTAGTTTTTGCTAGTGTAAAGAAGGCAATGGCCTTGTTTTGTTGACGTTCATATGAATGTAAATATGTTCCCTTTTCATCTGTAAATTCATGCTGCAGTAACTACGATCTCCGTAACGTCGTTCGAAGTACACGAATACATGTTCTTTCTTTGCTCCGAAACATTTCTTGCATTTTGTAGCCCTTTTGACATGTTATTATATAGCGGTTGCTCCTATTTCAGGAACTTATCAACATGCACAGTTTGATATGAACTTATTTACTAATATGGTTGAAATATATTTCTATATTGATTATGTATTATGTATATTGTATGTGTAGGTATGTATATTATTACATTTAAATATATAAAGTTGATGTATTTGCTGGCAATTTTGTAATAAAATTAGATTAACAAAAGGTATGGGTACTGGAATTATCCTTTTATGTGGATTACTTTATTTATAATGTAGATACTTAGATGTAATCTTTTTACCTTTTAACAAAGAAAAAAGTTGCTTGAAGTTTATGTTTGACANTCGACGAGCAGGGTGCAGTGCACGATACAGCTGAACCCGAGCAATAGTGGGAAAATGGACTAGACAATTGCTGTACATGCTATATTCTGATCTTCTCGTGTTGACTTAAAAAGTAGTTTTTGCTAGTGTAAGGAAGGCAATGACTTTGTTTTCGTTGACGTTCATATGAATGTAAATATGTTCCCTTTTCATCTGTAAATTCGTGCTGCAGCAACTACGATCTCCGTAACGTCGTTCGAACCTTCGTCGTTAGAAGTACACGAATACATGTTCTTTCTTTGCTCCGAAACATTTCTTGCATTTTGTGGCCCTTTTGACATGTTATTATATAGTGGTTGCTCCTATTTCAGGAACTTATCAACATGTACAGTTGGATATGAACTTATTTACTAATATGGTCCAAATATATTTCTATATTGATTATGTATTATGTATATTGTATGTGTAGGTATGTATATTATTACATTTAAATATATAAAGTTGATGTATTTGCTGGCAATTTTGTAATAAAATTAGATTAACAAAAGGTATGGGTACTGGAATTATCCTTTTATGTGGATTACTTTATTTATAATGTAGATACTTAGATGTAATCTTTTTACCTTTTAACAAAGAAAAAAGTTGCTTGAAGTTTATGTTTGACATTTAGTAGTTTTTTTGTCCATGTATATGTTATTGGGAAAATTACATGAGATTGCAAACATCCCTTAGTTATTAGTTAATAAGGGTATAGTTTGATTTATTTAGTAAATATAGTTTCAAATTTTTGCCTTAATTATTGGGACCCACCACCTCTTTGTATATTGAATCAACAAAGACGTTGCTTTTCTATAAAATTTTATGTAAATTTTTTTTTATCTCTCCTATCCTCATTTCGTATTTTTCTCCTAAAATCACTCTTCCACTTCTAAGTTGAATTTCAAATTCCACATTCTCCCCTCAATCATATTTTCACTTTTCGCAAGTAACCGCCAAAATCATGGGTGGATCTATTTTTTCCATTTTCAACAATTGTATACGTATTGTTTGTTAGTTTTTTGATAATTTTTTTCTAAAATATTTGTTCTCCATATCAGATTAACAACAGTATGGAAAATTCCTCTCCATCTGTGAGGATTACTAGAGGTACACCATTCTTTGTCAAAGTTGTTGACAATCCATCGTCGTTTTCAATCGGATTAACTCAAGATTTTGGGGTCAATGTAGGATCTGTGGCAAAAGCTAAACAAGTTCAAGTTGAAAAATTTATTGAAGAATTGAGATCTAAGAAAAAAAATGAACCAATCGAAATTCGGAAAGTCATCAACATTGCGAAGGCTAGCGGCATTAAAATTGTTGAAGGAGGAAGTATGAGAAAAATCTTAAACAGTGATTCAGAGGACATTGAATCTGCTTCATCAGATCTGGATAAACCTGAAGAACATCAGGAACATCAGGTGTTGGCTTAAAACAAAATTCTAGATAGATAGTTGTATATATCGTTATTTATGTGCAAATATACATAAAGTATTCTAATTAAATAATATTTGTCTATATACATATGTATATCAAATATTTCATGTTGCCCAGCTTTTTCCCTATTTCTGTTTGTATATTTGGTTAGTTATACAAAAGTTACTTGAATTACTTATTTGTATATTTGGTTAATTATACAAAAGTTACTTGAATTATAAGTACAATTTCATGTCTAAATTACAATTGTATAATGTAATTTGTATATTCAATTAGCTATATACAAATTATTTGAAGTTATGTATAGTGTTAGTTGTATAGTAATAGTTATATACAATATTGATTGAGACAATTGTATATTTTTTATACAAAGGAATTACAAATACAAATACAGTTTATTTATATAAATTTTTAGTTTTGTATAAAATATCGTGATTATATATAGCACTTTATTGAAATATTGTTTATCTTCATTTTTGTATAGGGAGTTAGATATATGTGCAAACACAAGATATGAACATGGTATTATATACAAACATTAAAGAGATATATATACAAATAGACTACAACACACTCTTTTGTATATAGACAGTACACAATTTTTGTATACAAACAGATTTCAACACTATCTTTTTATCGAATCATTCACGATTACCATATATACAACTGACAGATAAATTTTATACAATCGGTTTAATCAATAATAATAAAAAAATAACAAAACTTCACATATGCACATATACAAAATTATAGTAACTTATACAATTTCATAGATATATACAAAAAAATACGAACATGATAAAATATACAAACATTACACAATTATATATACAAACAGACTAAACCAAAAATTTGAAAAAAATACATCACACTATTTTTTATGATACAAGCACAAATGTCATATATACAATTTTCATATTAATTTGTTGCTTCAGTCGTGCGAGAAAACAAATTGGTATTGTCTTTCTGTCACTATAGAATTTTTTTTTGGGAAAATATTTGATTTTGAACGTTTAGCTTAAATCATGGGATTATGTAAAATTTTGTTACCATATTTAGTGCTACTGTTGTCATTCACTGAAAAAAGTAAAAAATTGTATAAATTAAAAAAAAAACGTTTAATAGAAATTTAAAGCTACCTAACAAACTAAACTATACCCATGGAATGTAATTATGTAAACTATACCCATGGAATGTTATTTCATAAAATCTGTTTGCCATATATGAAAATTTCCCATTATTATTTCATGTTCTTGTATTTATAATTAGTCATACCTTTTATAAAAAAAAGGGGAGATTATGCAGATAAGTAAATATATTATACTAGTTAATTGGTTAATAATAATTTGAATTAATTATCATTCACTACTAATTTTTAGGTATTATTACGCGGTCAAGTTTGAGTTGTATAAACGTGTAGTTTCTGAAATTTGTATAATTTTATAAATAGATTTTGTAGCTGAGTACAAACGTATCTTTCCTCCCTACATGATGAAAAATTACGCGGTCAAGTTTGAGTTATATAAATGTGTAGTTTTTGAAATTTGTATAACATAATTTGTATAGTTTTTATGTAATGTAATTAGTATTATATAGTTTGTATTATTGTTCAAAATATAGATGTTTGTGTTTGTATAAATTGTTGTTTTTGAGTTTTATCAATATTTATATAATTTTGAAATTTGTATTACTGAAGAAAAAAAATCAATTTTAAATCTACAGTTGTATTCATATTTGTATAAATCCATAATCGTATATAGTTATTCTAATTGTATATTTTTATATTTTATTTATCTAAAATATATAAGTATAAAAGTTTATCAACATAATTATACTTATACAAAATATATAAATGGCAAATCAGTAAATTCCGTTTATACAACCAGAAATAACTTATTTACACAAACAGTTAATTCACCAAAATTATAATTATCAATTGATTCAATTAAATTTATACAAAAATGAATACAAATAAATAGATACTAATCAGTTTACACAAATATGGACGAAATAACTCAATACACACGAATTATACAAACGAAGAACTTAAACTATAGCTACCGTCCGTAAATATACAAACTAAAATTAAGAAGCTTAATTAAATTTATTATAGTGATTATTTAAAAAATTTAAAATAGATATACTAATAAAAATAGCATAATCTAGAGATATTAATCAATCTAGATATTTATATTTTTGTATATTAGTAAATAAATAGAACAAAATAATTGTTACAAAAAAGAAGAAGAAACAGTCAATCTAGAAATCAGAAGAAAATGGAAGGGCAGAAATGTAAACTCACGTAATATTCCGGGTCGAATCAAACAACCCGCAATCACCTCCACTTAGACCTACCAAAACCCTAACTGTATAAATTGCCGCATTATTCACCATTACGAAACCCTAGTAGCAGTCCCAAATCTACCATTGAAGAAGTTTCTCGTAGCTTCCAATTCTCCTCAGTAATTGCTCTCTCTTGATTCATACTTTTAGCCGTTTCGTATTGTGTTTTCAATTTATGTATCTAATATTTCTCGTGTTTTCTGTTAGAGAAGAAGAAGAAGAAGAAATGAAGGTTATTGCTGCTTATTTGTTGGCTGTTTTGGGTGGTAACGCATCACCTTCAGCAAAAGACTTGAAGAATATCCTCGGTTGTGGTAAAAAAATTAACCCCTTTTTGTTTTTTTTTTCGTTTAAATTTAAGTGATGTTTTGATAAAATAGTGTAATCAGGATGTTAATTGAATATCAAAATGGAGAGATAGATATATGTACTATTTGAAAACATGTTAAATTATTGAGTATTACAATGAAATGGGGGTATGAATGGAGCAGAATGTATATTGATGATCCATATACCGAAAACCCTAACAGTTTGGTTTCTCAGTCTTTGTTGTGTGTTTGAGGCAGCAAACTGGTAAAGGCCATTGTGTGATTCATGGGTAAGGGGGATTTGGGGCATGGGGTTTAGCATATAAAATTTTTCTTAAACAAATAATGCTCATATGCATACTGTTAGTGAGTAGATTTTACCTTTGGGCCAGTTCTTTTTGGCCACCGGGTCTTTGAAAAATGTGAGTGTATGCTGTTTGTTTTACCCATTAGTTGTCTAGAATCATCTAACACAGGCAATAGAGTAATATATTGGTATAAAAATTGAAGCTTTGTTATGTGCGGAGAGTACCAGAAGCTACTTAAGGTGGACTGGGATTGAAGATTAAGTATGCCTTCCATCCAAAAAGAAAGAGGGAGGGGTTTTAGAAGTATGAATCCTGACACTGATTTTGTTGTCTTCTTGAAATAAGATTTGCGTTATTAAGAATTACAGAAAAAATATTTAAAATAATGTTGTAGTATTAAATGGTTCAATTTTTCAAATAATAAGTCTTTACTTTTGGGGTGCGGCTGGTGCCATGAAATTTGATGTAGTTGAACATTTACTCTATACTTTCCAGGCTGTTAATGAATGAGGTAGACTTCAAGTGTGTTGCTAGTCCCTGTATTCCTTTTTTAAGTTTGGTAGAAGTGAGCATGGTGTTATTGTTTTCCATTAACCTGCAATGGTGAGATTATAGTGTTATGGTGTATCTCTCATATGTATACATTGGATAGGAATAGCATCTAGTCTTAGTTTCATGTATAAGGCAATGCACAATCATTGTTTTACAGTCGTTAATTCTTGGAGAAGTCTTGAGCTGATAATCTGTAATTCTCTGCTTCTATCAGTAACACTATTATACCCGTGCACATGCTAAATGTGGCTGGTTGTTTGTTGCACACTCACATTTGTGGTTGATGTGGTCTGCAGTTGGTGCTGAGGCTGATGATGACAGAATTCAACTGCTCTTGTCTCAAGTTGATGGCAAAGATATCACAGAGCTGATTGCTGCTGGCAGAGAAAAGTTGGCTTCAGTACCTTCTGGTGGTGGTGCTGTTGCAGTTGCTGCCTCTGCCGGTGGAGCTGCTGCAGCCCCTGCTGAGGAGAAGAAGGAAGAAAAGAAGGAGGAGAAAGAGGCATCAGAAGATGAAGATATGGGCTTCAGTCTATTTGATTAGAAGAAAACAATCTTGTTCTCTACGCATCCCTTGAGCTTACTTTAGGAAGTATTTTTTTTGGTCTAGTAATGGATCTAGTTGACAAACCTTGATTTTACTTTTGGAAAACTTTTTTGAGGCAGATGCTAGAAATTAAATGACTTTGATTATATTCCCGCTTCTTGTTTTGATGTGTCATTCAAAATCTAGAATTAGTGATTGCGTTGGTGTGCTCAACAATCTAGTCATGGTGTTTATTTCCATTATAAGGGCAGTGAGTTGGTTTATACGAGTGCAAATGCAATAGGTTTGGACGAATGAGTTGAATAGTTGAATCTGTAGTTGAAGTTGGTGATAATGATCTTCAAGCTCCATTACTTGATTCAATATGCCACTGCACATTGATATAGCACTTGTGAGACAATCTTAGAGCAAGTGCGAATCAACTCTATGTCAATGTTTATTGAACATAAAGGTTAGACTTCCAATCTTGAGAACCAAATAGCCCTTGTTATTTGTCGACAATGACCGGGCGAGTTGGGTGGATGATCTTAACATATGCATTGAAAAAACCCTAAATCAAGCTATCGAGTTCCACACTATTGAAACACTAATATTAGGAGTGGCATGGCAAAATAAACCCAACCTGTTCAACCCATTTACATAACCCACTCTTTCATTATCCATTAAAAATTGGGTTGATATGTATCCCAAATTGACTCATGAAAATTCCTATCAAAATATTTTTAAGAATCTTTTTTTGTTTCAATTTGTAATGTTGTATAGAGCCGTAATAAAATAGTTTAAAAGAACAAATAAAATAATTAAGTTTACTAAAAATTGAGTTGAGTTGGGTCTTGACCCGTAATGTAATTCATTTTGATCGAAGCAAATTTGAATGGATTTGGTTTTGATCCAATTATTGTCTTACCTCATTATGACTCGTTTAAATTTAACTCAATCAGCTCAATTGCTACCGACGACTCTAGCTTTCCTATTACTATCACAATAAAATAATCTAAAATACCCAATTAATGAAAATAAGTATAAGTGTATAACCCACTAAAAAATGAATATTTGATGAGCAAAAAATGTACATTTGAGAGGAAATTTGCAGAACCCCCAAATCCCTTTCAAACCCCTCAAAAACCTCTCGTCATTTTCCGTCATCAAAGCAACGCCGGCAACTTCTCCGGTGAGTTCACTCTCTCTTCTCCTCTTCAATGCCGTTACTCCTCTTTGATTTTCTCTCTCTAAAAAGAGAGAGGCTATTTTTGGATTTTGAGATGTAGGTTTTCTTTTTTCATTTGGTACGATTATTTCCATAATTGGATTGCTACTACTACTGTTTGTTAGTTTAGTTCGTTCATTATGTTTAACAACAACAATAACATTTCCAGTGTAATCCCACAAGTAGAGTCTGGTAAGGATAGAACCCTTGGCTCAAGCAAAAGCATATAAAAGTAGATCGAGAAAAGAAATAATGGAAGTGAAGCAAAATAATATAGAAATCATGATAAAGCATTTTAGTTCATTATGTTTGTTATAACAATATTGATTTAGTGGTTTAGATTATCAGTTGAATTAGATACAGCTATAAATAAGAGTAGGGTGTATTGCTTTATATTGGAGAAAAAAGCCAAAACCATGCTCTAAAATACTAAATTCGGGCTTTAGGTCAAGGTAGGCATTGTTCTTTGAGGTGGAGGATTAATAGTCCTTTATCTTTCCTAAATTGATGCCTTTTTAGTATTTGATAACTGACTCTGCCTGTAACTAATGGAATACTTCATGTTGTATAGAAAAAGAAATACTTTAGGTATCTTTTACAATCTCCCTTCCTGTACTTGCCCTTCAATAAGAAGATACTCCCATCATATGTTTCTTCTCCCCAAATTGAGTAGTTTTAGATACCCTTTTAGTGAAAGTCTAGCTCAAAGGATTTTTTTTATTAATGGGGTTTGATACTCGAGAGGAAGAGTAGAAGATTGGCTAAGAAACTAGCTTCAAGTTTAATGGAGAGAAATCGTAATTGGCGAAGTTGGTATCACATTCATAGTCACTGTCATAGTCTTGTCTCCTAAAATCGTGTAGCGGTGAATACATAAATTTGTTTTGCTTGTTCTTTTTAATTTTCAAACATAATGTTTGTTCTTTGTCACTTTTGCAAGAAAACTGAAATGCAGAAAAAAATGAAAAAGGGATACCTCTATAAGCGTTGCTATGTGCTGCTAGGACACAGAGATAATCCTATAAGCATTGAAATGTATAAGAAATATAGTTGTTGCTCGAGTGCTTAAAGGCAAGTTAAATTCCTATCAGCATTGAAATGTATAAGAAATATAGTTGTTGCTCTAGTGCTTAAAGGCAAGTTAAAGGTTGCAGTCAATTTTGTATGAAACAATATGATAAAATTCCATTCCTAGAGGAAATCACCATAGCCCGAGGCATAAATCTGTCATAGCAACTCCCATTGCGTTTCATTCTTGCCCTAAGTTTGTCTTCTAACTTTGGATCAATCTAGAACACAGATTCCATGATTGTCCTATCTCCTACACTTACTAAAGATCAACTCATACTCTTTTTTTGATGACAAGGGAAACCCGCAGTCGCTACCCTTTGGGTGCGCACAGGGTAAAACCCCCGCTCCTATTCAATAACTCGCAAACCACATAGGAGAGGTAACCCGCACCAAGCTCGACCCAGAAGGCAAACCCCTTGCTTTCGCTGGCAAGTGGTTTCGAATTTGAGACCTCCAACATGAAAGTCCCAAGCTCAAACCACTAGGCACCCCGAAGGGTGAACTCATACTCTTTAAGAATCAAACAACAACAACTGAGGACTATGAGAAGGAAAGCAATAAAATAAAAGGGGGACGAGGAGAAATTTTTCAGTTGGATAGGTGTCAAATCTACTTGCAAGAGCTGATGCACTTTATGTACATGAAGTCGATGAAGCATTTATCAGCAATACCTTTACAAAAGTTACAAATAAAGTTTAAGGGAAGAGGTTAGCGGCGTCATTCGTTACCGAAATAATGAACCATAGAGATTTTTCTTTTTGATGACCAACCATAGAGATGTTTCTTGCTGGAGCAACTTGGTGGAACCTTTGATGGATGTACAGCTTAACGGAAATGTGCATCTACTATTTGTTCATCAATTTTTCTTTAGAGCTCTTAACCTTTAATTGATCAGGTGATATCAATTCTTGGTTATGACTTTGAACAGAGAGCAAAGAAGGATGATAGACTAATGCACAAGAGTAGACCAATTTTTTTATTTGGTTTATGGAAAAGGTGAATGCACATGAAGTATTCCGTTAGCCATATACAGAATCAGTTACTTAGTACCTATGTTAGCCATAACGGAACTTGAGTGCAAGTATTTCAATATAGGTGTGGATCTAGAGGCCGAACTCTTTATCACATAACTTTTTAGGATTCGGGGGTTTGGATCCGAGTGTTGTGATACAGTCAATAAATGTATATTATGACATATAAAGTATGTATTTCGATGAATTAAAGGTATTCAACTAAAGCTAATAAAATTTAATTCTTTCGTAAACACACACCTAAATTTTATCTATAATATATCTCATGAAATAACATGGCATTCTCATACTTTATATATATATATATATATATGACGTAAACCTATATAATCAAATCAAATGCCCAATCAATCTATACTTCTTGGTAATAGATGTAGTCAAAGCACCCAAGATGAGTTGACCTAATCCAATGTGGATTTCATACCCACAACCATGTCGTCTTCACACGGATGTGGCAAGGTCTTTTGAAGAGTCCGCGCAATGTAGCTTAGTACCAATTGTGCACCACCTTCGGTAAGTTAGAGGACTATGAATGCAGCACCTCAAAGAACTAAGGTGGTGGCTAGGTACTGGTATCGTCTCAGCAGGACAAAGGTGCTGGTAGTAATATTTCTGTCCTTCCATTAGTACTAGTGCAAATTCTGCCCACCTTGACTTAGGCACACACTACTAAAAAAATTGTGAATACCGACCTCCAATGGAAGTCGGTATTGTTAAAAAAATAAAAAATAAAAAAAACTTAAGAAAATCGACTTCAAGAAGTCTGTTTTTAAGCAAAAAAATGTGGGAAAACCACATGCTGACATCCCGAGGTCGGAATTTTTCCCGAAAAAAATTTATACAAGAAAAACCGATCTCTTGAGGTCGGTATTGAATTAATAAATAAATAATAATATTGTATTTTATTTCAATTAAATAAAAAAAAGAAATATTTAAAATAAATTTTAATTAAATCATCCTCCGAAGGACGGTTATGCGTAAAATTTTAAAAAATAAAATTATAATACCAACTTCTGGAAGTCAATAAAATTAAATTTTATGTAATTAAATTAATTTTCATTAAAATATTTATATAGTGACTACCAGAAGTCAATTTTTATTTTTATTTAATTACTTTTTAAAAAACCAACCTCTAATGGTCGGTAATACACAAGCAAATTAAGAATAAAATTTAATCTTATTTGAATTAAAAATAGTGAAAATTAATAAAATAATATTTTCAATTAACTTTAACTAAATCGTCCTTCGAAAGACGGTTTTATGTAAAATAAAATAGAATTCATATAAAATACCGACCTCCGGATGTTGGTATATTTTATTTTATCTAAAATATTTTTCATAAAATCGTCTTCCGGAGGTCACTTTTTAAAGAATATTTTCACTAATCATTATTTTCCTATTGTGTATAACACTATGTTTTCATTTTACACTTGCAATTAATTCTTTTAAAAGTGTAATAAATTTGTATAATTTTATTAAAAATTTAGAATTCATGGAATAAATAAAGAAATAACGATAATTCATATTCAGAGTATGAAACAACATTGATATTAATTAGGAGATAATTATATATATATTTGTAGAATAGTGTAAAAAATCTATCAGTCTGTCGTTAAATCACGAACTTAAGTCTCATGTAATGAAGAGATAACAGATAATCCATTTGAGTATGAAATACGAGGTGATACTCATAGAAATGTTACAACGAATTAAGTTTTAAATATAAAAATAATTATTCGTCTAACCTTGAATGTCTTGTCTCGTTTAATAATATAGACAACTAAACACTGATAATTCATTAATTCTAGGTGGTAAGACATATATATATCGTAATCTTGTACAAATAAAGTTCTATACAAGTTTGTACGTCCAAATTTAAATGAATATCTCGGGTAGTGATCATGTCATAGGTAAGATGTATGAAATACATGATGAGAGGGAGTTGCTCGGATGGTAAGCACCCCTTACTTTCAATCCGATGGTTGCGAGTTCGAGTCACCAAGGGAGCAAAAGGGGTGGGAGCTCTTAGGGAGGGTAAAAAAAAAAAAAAAAACGTATGAAATACATTGATTTTATACTCATCGAAAAGTATAACAAACCTATATATATATATATATATAAAATAATTTTTATTCCACTCAATATCGCCCCTTTGTCAAAATTCACTCCACCCTCGACAACTTCGCCGCTGTCTTCTTCAGTACCGCGTCCCTTTCTTCTTCCTCTCGTCGCCTCCGCCTTCTTTCCCTCCACCCGCGCTGCCAACTTTAGAAAAGGTAATTTTTTGTTCCCTTTTCTATTTTCGTTTCCCCTCTTTCCCTCCACAAAAATTGCAAGTTCAACCCAGAAGTGTGGTTTGGGAACTGAATGGTTTTTCCCCTTAATTTTCTGTTAAGTGTGGTTTGGATTGTGGAAACTTGAATAAACTCACTTTTTCAAATTTTTTATATTTCTCCATCCAGAAAAGTAATTTGGATCAGATTTTAATCCATGGAGTAAAATGGCCTATAAATAGTGATAGTGATAGAAATGTCAAGGGTACTTTTTTATATGTATAAAAAGTTATTCTTGCTTTTAATTTTTAAACTTTGGTTGGCAGTTTTTTTTTTTTTTATTGTTCGTTTGGTGCGGATTTTGTGAAGTTTTGATAAAGTTGACTGATGGAGATGTGATTGTGCTTCTTTGAACTATAATGTTCAATCTTGGGAGGTCAATTTGATTAACTCATTGTCACGATAAGTCTAGTTAAAGATTTGCACACAGCGTGTTCGACAAATTGTTTGAGAGAGTTTTTCAGTTGGTGATGTCTGAGTAACCAAGCTCTATTAGGAGTTGATTGTGAGTAACTTTTGAATAGTCAAATAGGTCACGGACTGCTTGGTCAGATTGCTCGAGCCACAACTATGATAGACAGTCTTACCCCAATCTTTTGGTGTAGAATACCGTCCAAAATTTATTCTTGTTAATTATGTGAATGAATTTTCTTGGGATAGTTTGATCAAGGGAAGAATTAAAAAATCTATTTAAGATAGAGGCATGCTTTAGTTTCTTTACCTCTGTTTTGTTGTCATTCGTATGTGTAACTAAGATTGTGAAAGTGTGATGAAGATAGTTTAGCTTGTTTCAAGCAGATTACATGCTCCAAAAGCTCATTAAACAGTAGGTTGAACTTTCTACTGGTAGATGATTGGGACTTACTGCAAAGTAAAAGTCCTTTTGATAAAAAAAACCCATAGGAAAACCATAGTAAGGGATACTTTACACTCTTTGTTCTTATCAATTACCTCTGCAGCACACATTTGTAAGAGTTAAGAGAGTAACTAAAGTATTACTTTAGGTATAAATTATAGTAATAAATAAAAACATGACGTTAATGTACTAAATTGTTCATCAACAGTTGGAAAGTCTTAAGTAGTTTTTTTTAAAAAGAAAATTAGTTAGACTTAATGTTGTTTAGTTGTTGAAATAAGTTCAAATAAAGTTTAATTAACCCCTAGCTAGTTTGATTCATTATTTGAAATAATGTGGTTTAGTTGGTGAATTTAGTTGTTGGAATTAATTCAAAACTAGTTAAGAGTTAATGTTGTTTAGTCGTTGAAATAAGTTCAAATAAAGTTTCATTAACCCCTAGCTAGTTTGATTCAATATTTGAAATCACGTGGTTTAGTTGGTGGATTTAGTTGTTAGAATTAATTCAAAATTAGTTAGAGTTAATGTTGTTTAGTTATTGAAATAAGTTCAAATAAAGTTGGATTAATCCCCAGCAAGTTTGATTTATTATTTGAAATAATGTGGTTTAGTTGTTGAAATTAGCTTAAAACTAGTTAGTCTTAATGTTGTTTAGTTGAAATAAAGTTTAATTAACCCCTACATGGCTTTTTATTTATTGTGGAAACCTTACATCCCATGGTTTTTATTCCAACATTGTCGATTGCTAAGCCGTACCTTGAGTATAAATCCATGTAGAGATTTAACTGAGTGCTTCATTTGTCTGATGCCTTGAATCTTAATTCTAGAGAAAAGTTCTCTTTTTTTTTTTTTTATGACATTCCTTTTCACTCTTTTTGGATATGTCTTGTTTAATTGGAAGTTCACTATGATTGGAGCTATGGCAAACCCATTTCAAAGTTATTTCCCATGATGCACAACTAATATCTAAGTATAACATGGTATGAGGCAAAAGTCCTGGGATCGAATCTCACCGCTATCCATATCAAAAAGAATTTCCACATGCTTGGTCCATGAAAAAGAATCAGGCCCGTACGTGAGGTGCGTGTTGAGAATATAATTAACTAATAAAAGTGTGCTCTCTCTAACAGCTTAAGGCACGTGAGGGGCGTGTTGAGAATATAATTAACTAATAAAAGTGTGCTCTCTCTGCCCCCAAGGCCTAGCTCAAGTGGCAAAAGGTGGAGGATTTGTGGCTTAGGTCGCAGGTTCAAGCCCCACACCATGCAAAGCGAAGCCCGGTATTTAAGTGGAGAAGGGTAGAGGAGCGGGCCCATTATCCACCGAGTTTAGAAGGCTGTGATTGGTCCAAAGGGCGGGTCACAGACGGATTTCTCGGTTATCAAAAAAAAAAGTGTGTTCTCTCGAACTGCTAAAGCTTTTAGATGAGATAATCACACACTTCAACAATTTTGCATTTCCCCTTGATGGTGTACTATAGTTTGTAGTTGGACAAATATGTATTATGCAAGATCTATATGAACACTGCAAATAAGAAGGACAATAAACAAAGCAAGGAAGAAAACAATGGTGAAGATTTGACCACAAATATTGAGGCTAGGAATTCTCCCAACAATAACTATACTCAAGAGGCCATGGATAAGTCAATTAGCCCATTTTTTATCCATATTTAAAAAAAATGCGCATTTGCCAGCACAACTTGCAATCCTATGTTAGACTGAAATCTACATGAGAAGGGCCTAACTAATAGAGGTCCATAAAAAAGTGGTAGCCAAATTCCATTTCTTCTTCATCACATTCTCCATTGTCCCGTCCACTACCCCCTTCCCCCACACACACAAAAAAAAAACCACCACACGGGTATTTCCATTTCCACCATTCCCATCAGTTAAATCTCCTTCCTATTCACCACCATTACCAGCATCAAGAAGACGAACATCATTACCTACATAGTAAGTATTATTCTCCTTGGGTACTGTGTCTACTTTAACACTAGATGTTGAATTATCCTCTGGATTCAATGAACTCTTTGACCAAGAATCTTGACTTATAATTGTTTTTGACAACCCAAATAACTGATTTTAATCATACCCACAAAATCTTGGTTCTTAACAAACACAAAGTTGGAGTCTTAAATGGACCTCATGGTAAAGATTTCATTTTTCAGAGTTGTAAACTGAATAACCTGATGCCTGACAAACAACCCGCCATTTTCTACCACCCTACAAAGTTTTAGCTCAAATTAATTCAAGAAAAGTCCACAAATTTTCTGGGGTTTCCCCAAATTTAGCCTAGAAATGAAAGAACACAATCCAAAGAACAGAAACAGGAATGGTATTAGTTCAAGATTGATAGCAAATTTGATGATGAGTGTGAGATTAAGCTAGGGTAGCTCTGCTCATTTTGCCACAGTTAGCGACATGAGAGAGACATATAAAACTGAGACTTTTCCGTTGAATGATTGTGAGACAGACAAAAGGGTATTTTGTTGGCCTGTAAAGTGTGAACTGTTACCGCGTCTCTTCTGCAGAGAGAAGCCAGGAAACACGAACAGCCAAATGGCGGAGTCATCCACCANTCAATCCAGAACACAGATTCCATGATTGTTCTATCTCCTACACTATACTAAAAATCAACTCATACTCTTTAAGAATCAAACAACAACAACTGAGGACTATGAGAAGGAAAGCAATAAAATAAATGGGGGATGAGGAGAAAGCTTTCAGTTGGATACTTGTCAAATCTACTTGCAAGAGCTGATACACTTTATGTACATGAAGTCGATGACGCATTTATCAGCAATACCTTTACCAAAGTTACAAATAAAGTTTTAGGGAAGAGGTTAGCGACATGAGAGAGACATATAAAACTGAGACTTTTCCCTTGAATGATTGTGAGACAGACAAAAGGGTATTTTGTTGGCCTGTAAAGTGTGAACCTGTTACCGTGTCTCTTCTGCAGAGAGAAGCCAGGAAACACGAACAACCAAATGGCGAAGTCATCCACCATCAACAAAGGAAGTACGGTGGAGGAATGCCAAGAAATGATCCGGAGAGGTCTTAGAAGTAAGTTCTTCACATCTCTCTATCTCTTTCTCTGATAGTTTTCCTGATTCACATTCAGTGGTTAACACCCATTCAATTTTAATTCTTAGTTTTTGGTTTTATTCTTACTTTACTACTTTTATTTAGCTCAAAAGATAAATTGCGACAACTTATGGGATGGCACATATAAATACCTGCAAGCTAATCCGGACACCATTGTATAAAAGCAAAAGCTTTATAAGATAAATTCACATGCTATTGAAATAAATGGACTTGAATAGAATGGATTCGCTTAATTCATATAGCTGATACAAACTAGTTTAAGATTGCAGCGTAATTGAATGATGTTGACTGTAAGCATTTTTATTGCAGCTCCAATGGTGAAGTTCTTAAAAGAGCATCTGGAGAAATCTGGTTGTCGAATTGGTGATAACTTCATAAAAGCTAGCCATTGCGACCAGAAGATTAGTGGTGGCTATGCTCGTGGACGTGGGGTAATCAACATAATTTATTATTCCTGGACTTTTCGATATCTATTAGAAGTTGAGGTGGTCAATTTTAAGTTTCTGCCTATTGTGGATTTGAAGAACATTTCTTCTTGTGTTCTAAATACAGTGGTGCTAATTTTTCTGTCTTGGAGTTGCCTAATTCAATTGAAACATTGTGGGTCAGTGGAGGACAGACACCTTTTGAAGTAGATAGGGTGTCAAAGGTGAATTCAGGATTGAAGTTACACCTCTACACTAACTTCTCCTGTGTGATGATGGATGTGGACTTTGTATTAATATTTATTTAAAATATGCAGACTCTATATGTGTGTGGGGTTATCTTTGTTTTCCTTATTGTGTTGGTTGACTTACATCCTCAAGTATTTACTGATCTTGTTTCTTATTGGCTATTAAGATAATTGTGTGCAGTAACCACATGCAAATTCAAGATGAGGTGAATCAAGTTCTCATACATGAGTTAATTCATGCATATGATGAGTGTCGTGCTGCAAACTTGGACTGGGCTAATTGCGCTCATCATGCTTGTAGTGAAGTTCGTGCTTTCAAGTGTCGCTTTTATACTATTCTTGTACTTTTGAGTTGTCTTCGATTATTGAACATGAATTCTTTGTGACTGCTTTTACAGATCAGAGCTGGCCATCTTAGTGGTGATTGCCATTACAAACGGGAATTACTGAGAGGTTATCTTAAGATACGGGGCCATGAACAAGTGAGTTTTGTTGATCATTCGTGTTTGCTCCTATAATTATCTGTGTAGAGCTGTATTTTGCTCCACCTCAGTTATGGAGCTGCATCTGCGAGCTCATTGGAAACACCCCTTCCCCCAGCTGAACTGTTTAGTGTGCTGAAGCGAATATGTAGCAGCTTTGAACTTGTGTCCTTCACTTTGTGGAATAAGCTTGATAAGAAGTAGTTTCATCTTTCTTATTGACATGTCAGATTTATGCTGTGGTGACATGTCACATAGTAAATAAATAAGGGGGGCTCTAAGCGATCACGAGCGAAGACGTGTTGAAGTGAAAGCCCTCTTAGAGTCCTACTTAAAGTGAAAAGTAGTTCTTTAGTTAAAGCAAGGAGAGCAGAAACTGAGGGAGAAATAAGTGGAACATTGACTCTGCAAGAAACATAATTTGTATGTAATAATATGTCAAAATCTTTTCATTGGAATATCGTTTCTTGCAAGCTTTCAAGCTGCCTGGTATATGGACCAATTCTTCAATTAGCTATGGGATGATCTTGTCTAGTATGCTAGCTGCTAGCCTGTTGCATTATAATGCTGACTTTGTCTGGTGGCTTATGTGTTCTCAAACGTGATCCTGGTATTACTTGTATCTAATTCTTTTTCAAAGGGGATTTAGTGTGAATTGAGCGGTTCTATTTAGCTGTTTGACATTATTCTGAGTTACATATCCTTATATGGATAGAAAGCTAAAGACAAAGGGATAAAGGCCCTAATTAGCACAACCATTGATTTTCACCTATAGAAGTGAAAGATACAGTTCTTTGAATTATACATTTGGTCAGGCCCCCAGGGCTTTGGTCTAGTCATTAGTGTTAAGAGCGCATCGCATGATATGTGGGTTTAGGCGCACGTCATGAGTTCGAACCCTGTTCTAGACAAGTTTGGTATTTAAGTGGAGAAGAGTAGAGGGGTGTCTTATTATCCAATTTAACAAACAGCTTCAAAAAAAATGTACATTTGGCCAGTTTGAATAATTTATAGTTTATCGCCTTTTATGTTGCCGCTATGGTACTAATGGCATTGCTCTTTTTGAACTCTATGTCTACATCAGACGTGTTAACATTAATCTCTCGTAGTAGTTCGTGGGCCTGGGCTGATTTTTAACATCATGGTCACTTGACAACTCCTTCTACTGCAAGTCTCAAGTTCTTCTCTCAGTGATTCAACTCGTCATTCTTTTCATACTTATGCCTTAAAAGTTACTTCCGTTGTCTTTAATTGCTGAGGCTATTACATCATTGAGTGCACTTTTACTAAGTTATCCCCCTATCTCGACTGTTTTGACCTACATTGTATCTCCGTCCTACTCAAAATGTAATTTCTTTTTGAGGGCCCATATCAATAGTTTGGAAACCAGCCCCTCAGTCTCTTTCCCCAACGTAAGAGTCCTGCATTAGTTCAAAAAAACGACAATCCTGGGGTGTTAAGAGTCTCACATTGGTTGAACCTACGCTGCAGTCTCTTTATATGGTGTTCGACAAGTCTTACCTCACGGGTTAGCTCCTGGGTTTGAGTTAGGCTCAATGTTTTTTCTTCTCCTTTTGTGTTCTGTGATTTACAATCAGACACTCCTCCCCTTTTCCCAACCAATTAGTTTTGTTTGATAGGACTTGACTTGTTTTTTTGTGTTTTTTCCTCTTGGCGATTCCTGAAAAAATTTAGTAACAGGGAAAAAGTTTCTAGTCGATTTTTCCAATAAATTTTAACCATATTTGCATCTACATTGTTAAGACTGATGTTTATCCAAAAGTACTTGGTAGTCCTTAAGCACAAAAGTTTCCCTAAAACCAAACCTGAAACCAATATTTCTAGGACCTTTTAACGAATGTAACAAATGCTGCAGTACTTGTATGGGTACACGAGACAGAAGATATTATCCATCTACCTCAGCCGTTGACTGCATGTACATTAAGGATACTGTATGTGATGAAAAGGTAAAAGAACTTGACAGTTTTGTGAACTCTCAAGCTATTCATGAGCTTTATCGGAAAGATAAAGTCGAATTGGAAAAGAGGGTTTTTTAGGTTTGTCTCCATACATTACTTCATATTGATCCTTCAATGCATATAGACTGTATGTATGTAACTTTATATAGATCCTTTTTTTGTACATGTATGACATGAAATTGCCTAATTGTTAATTAGTTTCTAACTTTCTTCCCTCTGCATTTGGCTCTATGAAGGAATGTGTAAAGCGAAGAGTTATGAAATCGATGTCTGGTAACCCAAACTGTTCAGAGTCCGCGAGTAGGGATGCCATGGAAGCTATCTGGGATGTTTGTTACAATGATACTAAGCCCTTTGACAGAGCCCCTTGAAACATAATGATTACCAGTAGCTTCTCAAAGATAACCAAGGTGGCCTTCTGGCAAACTCGATACACTGATATCAGATTGAAAAAATCGCGGTGTTGGTTTAGTTTTGGTTGATACCATTGCATTATTGAGGCATATTGACTGATCTGTGATGTAATGAGCACAAGTTCTGTAAAATTTACAGGGATTTTTTATACCTATTCTAGGAATTTTTCATAATAAGTGATTTTTTTTCTTGTATTGCAATATGAATTGTTCTTGTGTCAATCAACATTTATTTAATTTGAGACTTTTTTTTTTAATAAAAAGAAGTAGTTGAGTATGATCTTAATTCTTATGTAAGTTATTGTCTAGTAGAAATTTTAGATCATCACAACAAACAATTTTTCTGTTGTATCTGGGTTGTCTTGTAGAAATTTTAGGCTTTAGATTGAGAAAGTTTCTTCTCGTATTTTCAATCTTAACAAGATGGCTATGTTTCTACTCAATGACGGAATTGGGATTTTCACGAAGGATGTTCATATAACAAAAAGGCAAGCACATGAAAAAGTCCAAGGGGTTCAATATTTACTATATATATATGAAAAATAATCTTGACCAGGGGTGGAGCTAGAAGTCCACGTACGGATTCGATTGAATCCAGTAACTTTTGCTCAAATAGTGTGTTGTCAAATATGTACATATATTAAGTTTATAACCCAATTATCAACAGTTGAAATCATTATTATAAAATTCAGAATTCATAAAATTAAAATTCTTGCTTCGCTTCTGATCTTAACTATATATAAACAATAATTTTTTTAAAGAAGAGGGTTCGGATGAATCACGAGATTCTTGCTAGCTCCGCCCATACAGTTCCACTAAACATTAATGTGTTATAAATAATGAATAGAGAGGACCACCATTGCAACAAAATGAATAATAATTTTACAATTAGACATCATGTATAAAAGTCAATAAAATGGTTATATATTGTCATGAGTAAATTGATAAATAGATATTAAAATAATGACGAACCCAATGATGTAATACAACATTACCGACCATAGTAAAAATAACATCATCATTCAAAGAATTATTAGAGTTTTGTTTAATTAAATGTATATGTCAAGTTGCACCAAAGTCTTTTTAAGTAATCCATCTGTTTCTAATTACTTGTCCACTTATCTTTTTTTAGTTGTCTCTAATTACTTGTTCATTTTGACAAATCAAGGAAGGACAAATTTTTTTTACCTATTATACCCTCAATTAATTACTTCGAAAAATGTAGAACTTCTTGAAAATCTTAAATTTTTTATTTATCCACTTCATAATTAATAGAGATAAAATGGTAAACTCACTATGCCAATAATTATTTTCTTAATAGGTGTATTAATTCAAAAATTGACAAGTAAAAGTTCATATTCAATGATTAGTTGTTAAAAGGAAAAGTGAAACTATAATTGGTTTATGAATGTCGGAGACTAGGAGGCATTATATATATATATATATATATATATATATAGGGTTTAATATATGTACATATATAAAAAAAATAAACTTATAAACTAAATATATAAATACATTTGAGTTTTCTTTATATAACATATTATGACATCGATTCTAAAAGAGCTAGATTGTTATAACAAATTATTGTTATAAAGGACTGGTATGAAAAGGTCTGTTTATTTAATAAAATTATGCTTATTATGTTCTCACATACTTTAAGTTCTAAATACACCTCTCAAACATATGATACAATGTCATGGTATTGTTTACCAATTGTGTCAGCTTGTATGTATCAATTTTTAGCAATCTGTATGTATCGAATTTAGATTGTATTCGTAGATAAAAAATTATATTCGTCGAATACATCATGTATTTAGCATCACTCTTCTCTCTCCCAAACTATAATCATTTTTGAAATTTCTCTTAATTAAATGATTTTATCGATGCATAAAATCTGAAGTGTGATTGAAAATTTTCCTTACTTTATTTTAATTAAAAGTTAACTGAATTTCCTTCTATAATAATATTTGTTACTATATTATTAATATAAAAAAAATATTTTTTTAGATGCCCTTCTAGCCATGTGATGTGTACATGAATTGACAAAAAAATCACATTTTCTTCCCACAGAACTGGTATTCATTAATTTTGTAGAATTTAGAATTTTAATTTTATGAATTTTGAATCTTAAAATAACGACTTAAAATATTAATAAACAACTTTTAAAATGAATCATTTTTTTAACATTTGCAACAGAGAGTATACATTTTTTGTATAAAAATAAATAAATATATATACATTTTTTGTAATCTCTATCGGAAAGGATAGTTCATGAGGTTCTAGAAAATAATAAGCAGGAGCGTGGATACATACAAACCTGACGGATGGGATAAGAATAATTTTTTGGACGATCAACCAACCCAACCCCAACAATGACTCGGCTCGGAGTGAATTGCATATTAAGCAAATAGAAAGAGAGAAACTTACTTCCGCTTGGTTGCTTATGATAGACTAAAGAAAAACACTAATTGAGTATAGCAAGCTGCTCATAAGATAGTAATAATATCTTAAATTGCATATGAAATTTCTTTTTAGCCATTGCGCTGAAACAGTTCATTTGACAGAACACTTCTAATTTGTATTAGGCAAACGCTCATATCTTTTTACATGTGAGTTGTGACCAATATTTAGAATTTAGAATTAAACTAATTCAGATTTATGCATTATAGGGTTTATTTTTTTGGGGTGACGCTTTCAACAAAAAAAAATTTCGTACTCGGGTTCACACCCAAAATTTCGAATGATTAAGAGTGAAAGAATCTCAACCATTCCATGAAGTTAGATATTCGTGTGGCCTGTATAAAAGCTCAATCACCTTCATTTATTTTGTCTTTGGTTTGTTGCCTAATAAAAGGTCAAGACATGTGTGCCCTAATTTACCACCACCTATCTTTTCAAAACCAAAAATTATCAGTCATGTCACGTATTTAATTTAAAGTCTGATTAATTTGAATTTTCCAATAAAATTTCACTTTGGGAGGTAAAAAATTCTTTATCAAAGACACAAGTTTTGGTGGGGATTGAATAACACAACATCATGCAAAAAATAATCATTGCAAATTAAACCTTGAACACCGATAAATAAAGAACAAAAAAAATATATTGAGATATGTTTTGGAATCATAAAAGCAACAGCGAATTTAGGATTTTTAAGAAGATTTGAAAAATAAAAATATAGTACATAGAAGTTAATTGAAATCTCAAAATTAATTTTACACCCTCTAAATCACTAGGACAACCCCTCTCTCTATATATAATAATAATCGAAAAAGTAGTGAAGGAGTTACATTTGTGGAATGAATATATATATCTATAGAATGACACATTTTTATTATTGAATAACACAAACTATATTTTCAATCTTAACAAGATGGCAATGCTTTCCACTAGACCTTGTGATAGCATTGTCAAACATGGGCAATAATGTATTGCAACAAAAATGAATAATATTTTAATAAGACATCATGAATTAAAATTAATGAAATAGTTATATATTATCATGGGTACTAAATTGATGAATAAATAAAAAGATTCACTTAAAAGAGAACATCTACTCCCTCCTTTTCAATTCATGCTAAATTTAAAAAATTTCGAGAGCTGATTTAATTGATTCTTAAGTTAAATTAAATTAAATTAATTTAATATTACTATAATTACAAATTTATTTTACATCAATATGATGAAAAGTACTCAATATTTATGTAATTTGAATCTCAAAAAATAAAATATCACGTAAAATGAGACAGAGAAAATTAAACATAAACTAGGACAAAGTATTAGAGAAATATAAAAATAGTGAGAGTGGAAAGAGATGACTAACCCACTGATGTAATACAAACATTACCGTCCATAGTGATAACATCATTTTTTTTTTAGTAATAACATCATCATTCAAAGGAAAAAGAGGAATTATTATATGTATATATGTCAAGTTGTACCAAAGTCTTAAAGTACAAATTCATAATTATCATGTGGTAATTACTAATTAGTTGTTGAAGGGGAAGTGAAATTCTAATTGGTTTTTGTATGTCTGATCAGTCTAGGAGGCATATAGGGCAAATATATTTTGTAACGACGTTATTTGTATAGAAACATTTTGACTATTATAGTGAGATGCTATTACAAAAAATATATAATATAATATAATATAATTAGAGGCGGAGCTAGGTAGGGGTTCGGACGAACTCAGTAGTTTTTTTGTAGACCCTGTATTTGGACTAGAAAATTAATTAAATATATGTATATTAATTTGTGAATCCCTAACAAAATTGATTGACGGTTCTAAAGGAAATTTAGAACCTCAAACTCTTTATCCTTATAATATAATATAATATGCAATAAATTCTAAATAAATGTTTATATAAATACTTTATTGAAAAAATTGAAAACCTGAAAAAATCTGAGGTAAAAATTCAAAACTATCTGAAAAACTCAAACCAACTCGATTCATGTACATTCACAGTCTCTACCTCCCACGTACATATGATATTATGGTGACAATTGAATATAAGATAAGTTACATCGATGGTGATTTAATGTATATTTAAAAAGTTTAACTGAATTTTCTCAGCTGGAACTTTTTAGCCATATATATTTGTATCGACAATTAATCACTTTTATTGATAGTAGATGAAGTTTGTCATGCATATCACGTGGGGTAGTGATTATTGAATAGTATAATCATTTTACATTAATGTATGGTCATGAAGCAACATATTTATTATTTGTTATGTTCGGAGTAGGGATGGCAATGAGATGGAGCAAATGTAGGGCGAGATGGATTTAAGGCTATGTGGAGTGGGGCGGGTTCAAGGTTGTGGCGAATAGCGATGTGGGGCGCGTTGATGTGAGTTTTTTTTTTAAATTAATGTGGGGCAAGGCGGGTTGCGGGTCAATCCGTTTTCAAATTTAATTTTAACTTTTTATATGTTATAAAAGTGATAAAGCAAAAACATTATCTATATTAAGATAGTTTCTTTAAAGTTACTAAACATTCAAGATAGTAAATGAAAATGGTTCAATCAAAACTAATACAATTTCTTACATGCTTTCCAATTGACTTCTAAGAAATAATACTTTAAGTCATTATCTATTAAATAATACAACTTAACGAAAAAATGAATTTATTTTTATAAATTTTATTTCTAGTATCAAACTTAACTAGAAAAGAAAAATATTAAAAATATTAATGTGGGGCGGATATATGCGGGGATGATATATATATATAAAAGAAAAAAATGGTTATGCGGGGCGGACTAAAAAATTTACGGGTTAAGTTCAACCAACTCCACCTCCGCCCCTGCGCCACACCGCTTCTTGCCATCCCTAGTTCGGACATAAAATAAAAATTCTCGATATAATAAGAGAAGGGGATTGATAACAACCACCAATGGATGTTGTACAATGGTTGAGGGTGCCCCTCCCTTAATCAAAGGTATTGATAGTTCGAAATAGTCAGGTTTCAATACAGATAACAAACACCAGATTAATAATACAACTTTGAGCCCTGAGTATGAACTTTTTTTGGTAGGGAGCGCTTCCCCTCGAATGAAGTACTATGCAATGCAAACCTGAAATAGTTGGACTTTAATACAAATATCAAATACATAGTGAGAATAAAAAAAAATAAAAAAATGAAACGACTAGGTGAGAAGAAAGCAAACATTTCTAATCTGCATCATATATATAGTTAGTAATCAGTATGGTAAATAATAATACAACAAGTTGACAAGAAAAAACATCATAAAATCTAGTCAGGTGAGAGAAAAAAATTAAGATTTTAATTTTATGAGTTTTAAATTATAAAATAACAATTCCAAATATTAATAGATAAGTTGTAAATTTAATTAGTTCATAATTAATGAATTCTTTAATATAAATAATATGTTTGAGCAATGAAATACTTTTTCAACATACGATATACTCCCCCTGTTCATGATTTTTATTCGATCATAATAGATTTTATATTTTTTTAAGAAATTAATAAATGAAGTGCATATTTTACTATATAATTATAATATTCAAGATTATTAACATTTCACAAAGTAGTCCTGAGCAATTAATAGAAAATGTTTAGAGTAAAACAGAAAAAAGTAATTATGTTTTTCTTAATATATTAAAGTGGACAAATAATGAACAAATAAAAATAAATAGAGAAATAATATTTTCCTGATCCCTCTATATCTTGAATTACATATGAGATTTGTTTTTAGTCGTTAATTCATTGCTAAAATACTATATCTTCAACACTTGCTAAAATATGTTTTAGTTATTTTTTTAGGTGTAGATTTGATTCTTTTAATTTCATGAGTTATTTATACTTCTTTTTGAGAATGAACAATGGTGAAACTGAAATCAAGAATTTCTATTTACTTTAATGTTACATTGATATGAAGATTGTTTATATAGAAAAATTTATAACAAACGAGAAGTATTGAAGTATGTGATCGATCATCTCATCTAAAAATGTAACACAATAGAGAAAATACAATTATTATTTAATGGGAAAAATGACAAATATATCCCCGAACTATTAGAAATGGTATACAATTAATATCATCCATCATACTTTAATTTGGAGACATTGGTACTCTTGCCGTCAAAAAACTAGAACATATATGGCCTTCACTCTAACGAAATACCAAATAGGGACACGTGGCGCAATATATCCTACGGGAGGACCCAATTTGACCAATTAATTAAACCCAAAATCAAAAACCCCACCCATATCCACCCACTTAACCCACCCACACTTACACTATTAACCCAACCAAAAATCTAAAAAACTCCCCAATTCCTCACACAAACAAACCAAATAATCAAAAATTTCTCTATTTCGAGATATATTTGTCCTTTTTTATTTTCAACATGCCTCCTCATGTTCGATCTCAAAATCTTTGTCTATTCTGATACCATGTTAAAGTGTGAAATTATCTTAAAACTTAAGTTATTATATAAACATTTTTTTTTATTAGATTACATTCTCAACAAAAAAAAACATATATTTATTTACTTAGTTATATTTGAACAATAAGAAATATATTCCTCATAAAACTGGTTTATATATATTCTTAGGTAAATACTCATACCGTTTCACATGTAACAAATATTTATTCTTTTTCATTACACCGTTTCACATTTAACAGAATAATGCTATTTTTCTTCTATATTATATATAGATTATATATAGATACGTCTAAACCTTTTTTATTGAAGTCTTGTGTTCTCATTTTCAATATCATTTTCAAGGACAAAGAGTCCACATGACAAACATGGACTTAGCTTTAAAAGTTCAATCACTTTCACTTTGATTTTTCTTGTTTGTTGCCTAATAAAATGCAAAAAAAACGTTTGCCCTAGTTTAGTACCACTTTATCTTAGGAAAAAAATCATCTAATTTCTCGTATTCAATTTAAAGTCTGATTAATTTAAATTTACAGTAAAATATTTCACATCAAAGGTCACTTGTTTTAGGGATTAAAAATAACATGATTGATGTCAAGAGGAAATTAACAATTATAAATCTCAAACGATGATAAATCAAGAACAAAAAAGAAATATACTAAAAAATGTATAATCTTAATATGATTTGATCAATTGACTTACATGTAAGAAAATTAATATAAAGAAAGGATAAATACTATTGACAGAATGATCCATTTTAAAAAAGGCTTTTTAATTTTTAGTGACTGTATTTTGAATGTTATTGTATATTAAAAAATAGATCTTTTATCTATAAAAGTTCAAAAAAAATTCCTCCAAGCATTTTTTTCGGCTACTAAAAAAGGTAATTCTGATAAAAACTTAATCCTTCCATTTCCAAACATTAAAAAAAAGAAGAGAATTTCAGAAATAATAAAGACAGTAGATATAGACATAATAAGGTTCTATAGTTATAGTTTTGGTAATCACGCTTTATAGCTATAGTTTCATTTGCTATTGAGGTTGCGATTTGTATATTGTGCTTGCCCATTTCTATATTTCGCTTGCAAATATACAAACAAAGTAAGTATATACAAATGGAGACTACACTTTGTATATTTCACTTGCCTGTTATATATTTCGCTTGCGAATATACAAACAAGGTAAATATATACATAATTTATATTTATAAATTTAGGATTTTTTCAGAATTCCGTTTGTATATTTCGCTTGTCAATATACAAATATGGTAATATATTATGAATTTTTCATAAATCTTATACAAATAGTTGGAGTAAGCATATATAAAATCTAAATTTATACAATGAGGAAACAAATTGGATTTATACAAACAGTGACCGAATTATACAAATTCTGGATTTATACAATTAGGGACCGAATTATACAAATTATGAATTTATACAATCAATGACTGGATTTTACAAATTCTGTATTTATACAATTAGAAAACCGAATAACAAAATTTCGCGAAACTATAACTATGGATTAAAAGTAATCAAAACTATAGCTATATTACATAATATACTCTAGATGTTTGTCATTTCACATAATTTTCCCTAAAAAAATACTAATAATTCTTTTTAAAGAATATATTAACTACTCCCTCCGTCCCATTTTATATGTCACCTTTTTTTCTTTGCACTTGCATTAAGAAATGATGTAACTTTACCCTTCTACCCTTATTTAATATTTTCTTAAGTTAACTTTATTAATAAATGACAAGATTAATTAACTTTTCTATCAAGGGTAATAGGCAAAATATGATAATTTGTGCATAAATTTTATAAAATGACAAGTATTGTGATCCAACTATTTATAGAAGTATTAAAGAATATGTTGGCTCACTCTTTTAGTACATTATTAAAATTCTCAACAACCAAACCACATGTTAGTGGCATTGCTTATTTAGTACTTTGATACCTCGTTTATTTTTATTTGTCTATTATAATATATTTTATTTTTACTGGTACATTATAGCATATATCAAGAGAAAGATAACTTTTTTTCATGTTAATTCCAAAATCATTTCTCATTATTTTTTTGAAATGTTAGCAATCATGAGTATTATATTAAAATATACATATCATCATTTAATATATTACTCTCGCTCACTTCATTCACTTTTACTTGTTCAGTATTTTAAAAATAGATTTTTATTTTTACTTATCACTTTTAATATATCAAGAAAAGATAAAGTTATTTTCTTATTTACCCACAATATTAGTTACTTATTATCCAAATTATTTCTTAAAATTTAAGACTAAACATTATTTTTAAGACTGTGCAAAATAACGCTTCAAAAAAAATTTAATGTTACTCTTGAAATTCAAAATGAACAAATAAAAGTGGACGGAAACGTACATATTTGACCTAGCTATTCCTTCACTTGGCTAACTCGATGGAAGTGAGGGCCACACGTTTTCAGTCACGTGGCACCGTACCCTTTGTGGTCCATATTAAAAAATAAAAAATGGCTTGATAAATTGTATAAATCACTTTTTTGGATGAAATAAATAAATAAATTTATTGGCTTGATAAATTTATATCACTAAGAAAAAATGGAGTTCAGACAATTTCTTTTACTGTTTTGCCAAAATAAAATGCATAGGTAAAACAAATAGTCTATACAATTTTTTCTTAAATAAATAGTCATTACATCTAAATAAAAAATATAAAATTTGCTTAAATTTAATACTCATGGTATAAATCAGAAAAAATACAAAATTGAAATGAATAATTTATTGTATACGATTATGACCTTTTAAAAATACATTAAGTTTGTCAATTCATTTTGACCAGTAAATTTGTGATGATGGGGATATATTGTCTCATTCAAAAAGTGAATTAATTTATTGTTTTATCTAGTATATTGAATTTATTATTTTATTAGTATAGTATTCAAGTAAAATAAACAAACACTTTTGGCACTAATTTAATCATTTTTATAGTTCACGATATCATACCTTTTCTTGCATTACGAAAATACCATGCAATGTGAAAAATTATTGATTTTTAAAAAAAAATTCATCTCAAAATAAATATTATTTTAGCTAAAATCACATTTGTTCAGAAATTAATAAATATACTGTATAGTTTACTAAATTACCCTTATTTAATAAATGTCTCTTGAAAATTGAACACTATTAAGAAGATGAAGTATGTTTATATCATTATATGTATAAAGGTATAGTTGAAAAAACATATTAATTTTTTTCTTGAATTTTTAAGGTAATACTTATTTTTTGACAATTTTTTTAGCTGACACTTGTTTTGGAACGAATGAAGTCGATTTTTTTTCTAAAAATCAATTACACTTTGTTTAATTTTATGTGAGGAATCTTCTTAACTACTTGAAGCATGCCCCTTTTGACCAATTAATCAAGATTCCCATCTAAAAAACAATATGTACTGTATTAACAGTTTGAAACGATTATTTATGTATTATTAATTTAATTAAATATTGTATTGCACTAGTTAATCACAACTTTAGAGTGTATCATTCTTTGATTTTTTTTAATCAACATGTGGTGATTTAAAGAATGAATATAAGACTCGTGATTCAGACAAATCAGTCTTCTGTGCGCAAAGAAAAAGCCTTCAAAATTAGTTTTAGACGATCAAAAGATTGAATTATTGTAGAAACGATTTTATTGTTATAACATATCCTTTATATATATATATATATATATATGACTAAAGAGATAAAGCTAAAATTCAGACTAGATAAGATTCTTTTTATGTCTCTTTCTTTTTGACGTAAGTGCTTACGTTTTTTTCTTTGTCTTCTAACCTACTACATTGTTGCTTTTACAGCCGTTTGATCCCAACTGTGATTTAGTCTGACCCTTCTCCTGGTGACGAGTGTTTATGGTCTAAAAACTTGTAAGCAAGCTTCCATGTTTCTTTTGTGGCTTCTAGTCGATGAACTCAATGTCAAAGATTTTGTCCTTATATATATATATATATATATATATATATTACCACATTTTTTCATTTAGTTAATCTACATATTCAATTTTTAGTCCATCTTAAAATTGAAAATCACACATTTTTCACGAAATTACACTAATTAAAACTTGATAGTGTATTACTTTGCTTTGCTTTGAGTGTCTTCATAAGTTTTTTTTTTTCTTTTAATATTAATCAAGCTAATTTTAGTTTTTAAAAAAGTAACATAAACATATGACAAGAAGCGTATCCAAAATTTTACTCACTTAATTGTGATTTCTTTGTCGTATATTAATTTGACAAGGAATTTAGTGAAGAACACTTTTAAAATTTGTATCTTAAATTAAAGATATGTCAAATATATAAAAATATTTTTTACTATTATGGTATTAAACATGTCAATGTGAAAAGTTGAAATAAAAAAATTAATAGAAAAAATTGATAGTATGGATGTAAGTTTTATTGTTGGAATCTTTTTTTTCCTTAAAGAAGAAGTGTTAATGATCAAGTGACAAATATGAATTGAACATAAAAGTAAGTCAAACTTTTTTAGAGTATAGATGTAGATATTTATGATAATATCAAATAGTAATATTCGGTTTTGGACGTGTAAATTAACTTCTTTTGATTCTTCTATAGTGGGGATGGAAATAAAATTATTAACAAGAACTAATAAAATTAAATATTAATTGCATATTACCACATTTTTTCCGTTTAGTTAATCTACATTTATTTTTTGATCCATCTTAAAATTGATAATCACACATTTTTCACTAAATTACAATAATTTTAAAACTTGATACATGGTATTACTTTGGATTTGCTTTGATTGTTTTCATAAGTATTTTTTTTTCCATTTAATGCTAATTAAGCTAATTTTAGTTCTTTTTTTAAAAAAAAAAAACAATATGACAAGAAGCGCATCCAAAATTTTGTCCTTTCAATTTTAATTTGTTTGCCCAATTTAAACTTAAGACGAAGTTTAAGAAAGTAAGAAATAGTTTTAAAATTTGTGCGTTAAATTAAAAACATATCAAATATACCACGACGTCCTTTAATCTTATTTAAACATATCAATATGAAAAATTGAAATTAAAGAGTTCCAAAAAAAAAATATTTTTTTCAAACCCAAATTGAAATAGATGGAGCAGTAAGTAGCCACAAAAAAATTATGTTTCAATTTGTTTATCCTACTTTTCTTAGTTTGTTTCAAAAAGAAATATATCTTCTTTTTTTTTGGCAATTCTCTAATTTTAACTATTTTTCACATGATATGCTTAAGACTATAAAATTAAAAAGAATTTTGATATCTTTGAGATATTATAAATTTAATATTATAAAACTAATTTTATTTTATTTATTNCCACCTTAAAATTGATAATCACACATTTTTCACGAAATTACACTAATTTTAAAACTTGATACATGGTATTACTTTGGATTTGCTTTGATTGTCTTCATAAGTTTTTTTTTTCCCATTTAATGCTAATTAAGCTAATTTTAGTTCTTTTTTTTTTTTTTTTAAAAAAAACAGTATGACAAGAAGCGCTTCCGAAAATTTGTCCTTTCAATTTTAATTTGTTTGCCCTATTAAACTTAAGACGAAGTTTAAGAAAGTAAAAAATAGTTTTAAAATTTGTGCGTTAAATTAAAAACATATCAAATATACCACGATGTCCTTTAATCTTATTTAAACATATCAATATGAAAAATTGAAATTAAAAAGTTACCAAATAAAGATATTTTTTTCAAACCCAAATTGAAATAGATGGAGCAGTAAGTAGCCACAAAAAAATTATGTTTCAATTTGTTTATCCTACTTTTCTTAGTTTGTTTCAAAAAGAAATATATCTTCTTTCTTTTTGGCAATTCTCTAATTTTAACTATTTTTCACATGATATGCTTAAGACTACAAGATCAAAAAGAATTTTGATATCTTTGACATATTACAAATTTAATATTATAAAATTAATTTTATTTTATTTCTTTTTTAAAAGTCTATATCAAATTAAAATAAGATAAACAAATTAAAACGCGGAATTATTGTGTTTTGAAAAAGTTGGGACCAAGTAACCCAAGATCCACTTTTGCTCCCCCACCCCACCCCCCCAAGGGCTCAGCCGTAATTTCACAGTTTATATTGGGAATTGGGCCCTATATCTATCCCATTCCCATGTTCTTGGCACATTATCCACGTGCCATTTTATTTGCAATTTTTTTCTTAAATAACTCAACGTGTGGATTGAAAAATAAAATAAAAAATAAATCATCCCATACCCCACGTGTTTAATTATTTTTCAACTCCCTAGCCCATACTCTATTTATCTTCATTATTTGTTTTATAGTACCATCACTACTATACTATATACTTAAAAAAAAAAAACATTTTGTTCTCTTTCAATGGATTTTGAAGATGAACAAACTTCTTCTTATTCTTCATCTTCTTCCGATCATGATAATAAAGAAAAAAATATTGATCTTTCGTGTTCGACGAATAATAATGTACAATTCAAGAGGAGGGCAGGGAGGAAAAAGTTTAAGGAGACTCGACATCCATTATATAGAGGAGTTAGGAGGAGAAATGGAGAAAAATGGGTGTGTGAAATACGCGAGCCAAATAAAAAAACAAGAATTTGGTTAGGTACTTTCTCCACTCCTGAATTAGCAGCTAGGGCACACGATGTTGCTGCCCTAGCTCTCCGGGGAAGTAATGCTCTTCTTAACTTCCCCGGATCCGCTTGGTCTCTACCTAAAGCTAAATCTTCTTCCCCTCAAGACATTCAAATCGCGGTTCTCCAAGTTAATAAAGAATTAGTTGTGTCATCCTCACCCTTAGAAGAACCTTCGTGTAAACCAAAAGATGATGAAGTGAATTCTTTAATGGAGTTTATGGATGAGGAGGCCATGTTTAATATGCCAATTTTTATTGATAGCATGGCTGAGGGGATGCTTTTAACTCCACCAGCTATGAAACGAGGCTTTAATTGGGGTGATGTTGAGGAAGATGTTGAGTTCACTTTGTGGAAAGATTGATCACACATGTCTATTTGTGTTTGAGACTTTGACCTTCTTTGTTTATAAGTACTTAATCAAGGTTTGAATCTTAATTATTTAGATTTCAGTCATTAAGTGTATCTGAATTTTTAGGTCTGAATATTAATCATTTAAGATCTTATAATTGCTTAGTGAGTTTTTTTTTTCAATTCATTTATAAACACTTAATGGATCTGAATAGATATGAACTATTAAAACCTATAACAATTTAGTTTTAATATTACTAAAACCTTGTTTGTTTTTATCAATATTAAAATGTCTGAATTTGAATACACATAAATATTAGGATGTGGATTAAAATAAAATGTCTAAATATGAGTACATATCTAAATATTAAAATATTATTTTAAGATCTAAATACAAATAATTTAACAACATAAAACATATCCTATGTGATCACATAATGGAGTTTTAAGAAGGTGAGATGTACTTATGCAGACCTTATTCATACATTGGGCAAGGTAGAATGGTTGTTTCCGATAAGACCCTCTATTCAAGTTAAATACAAAATAATGTAGATTTTATTTTCTTATCATATGAATGTATAAAACTTCTTTTTATTTTTTAAAAAACAATAATTTTATAAATTCAAAGAAAATATATTGTGTCAATGATGATGGTAGCTAATGGTAGTGATTATGAGTGCTCACTAGAAATGATGGTTGGTGATGGTCATGGTTGCAGGTATTAACAAGTGGTGATGTTGGCCGGAAATAGTAGTTAACTATTGTGGTAGTTGGTAGTAGCAATTCAGATGACCGATATGACAACGATAGTTGATGAGATTGTCCACATCTATTGGTTTTTACGACATTAGTGGTTAGTAATAATAATTGTAAATGATAACGACTTAACTATATATGGTGATTGAAGGCAATGGTGGTTTTGATTAAGAATGATAATTGCAAATGATGATAATCGATAATGATAAATAAAAAGAGTGGTACGCTAGTTGATAATGGTGAACGATAGTAATAGATATGGTTCATTCAACTTTATTCAAACTCACTAGTGATAATACATAAATGATTAAATTTTGATCTAAATGATAACTGAGATATGAATAATTCAAATCTTGACATTAATTAGTTAATGTGAATAATATGGCCTAATTAAGATGTTTTTCATCCAATAATTTCAGCAATGAAAACATTTGATTATCACTTCATCACTATCGACTATTTGTAGTTATTAATGTTTTTGAAAGTTGTAAATATCTACAGAAATGTAAAACCTATTGTATTCTAAAAGGAAATTAAGCTTATCTACATTATAGTTCTCTGAAAGGAACCTAAGGTTGGTGAGACATAGCTATATATCGGAATTCAAACCCCCTTTTGCTAGTGAATACTTTCTCCGTTTTAATTTATGTGATATAGTTTGATTTACCATAAGATTTAAGAAATATGAAAAGACTTACCATGTATAAATGAATTTTTAAATAAATAACTATACGATTATGAGTTTTTAGACAAATAAGCACACAACATGAGTAATGTTAATAGTGACCTTAAATATTTGCTATACAAAAATATGTCATTCTTACCGTATGGAAAAATTTGCTATATAAAATAATAATAATAATAATAATAATAATAATAATAATAATAATAATAATAATAATTACAATAATAATAATAATGTGTTATTAAAAATGACGTATTTGTCCAACTCCGCCATTTTAGTGGCGCATAAGCCCGGTCAATGGTCAGAGGGGTTTAAAAAATAGAGTTTCATTGAGTTTAAGGGTCCATTTGGCAAAGTGATGAGTGGAAGGGTTCAACTGACAAACGAAGCCAAGTACAGGGGCCTCCCAGGTCATTCCGCCATTTTTTAATTTAGTTTGAGAATGTGATGTAGTAATAATAGTTGTTGAATATTAAAAAGGTGAAGTTGTCATAATCATAATAATCATAATAATCATAATAATCATAATAATCATAATAATCATAATAATCATAATAATCATAATAATCATAATAATAATAATAATAATAATAATAATAATAATAATAATAATAATAATAATAATAATGTGTCATTAAAAATGACGTATTTGTCCAACTCCGCCATTTTAGTGGCACATAAGCCCGGTCAATGGTCAAAGGGATTTAAAAAATAGAGTTTCATTGAGTTTAAGGGTCCATTTGGCAAAGTGATGAGTGGAAGGGTTCAACTGACAAACGAAGCCAAGTACAGGGGCCTCCCAGGTCATTCCGCCATTTTTTAATTTAGTTGAGAATGTGATGTAGTAATAATAGTTGTTGAATATTAAAAAGGTGAAGTTGTCATATCGATAATAATAATAATAATAATAATAATAATAATAATAATAATAAAAAATAATAAATCATCATCATCATAAATGAAGAAGAATTAATATATCAACGTCCCTTAAATTTGTTAGTAAATTTTATTTAAATATTTAAATTGAGATTTATTTTAATTAAGCATTTGAATATATGTAAAATATTTTTACTAGACACTTTCGTTTTGCATGTATTCTCATTTATTTATGGGATAGTTAAATTAACAATTTAAAATATGTCATTTTATTTAAACACATCAATCTCAATTGAAATAGACATGAGGATTTATGATTTATTGAGGTTAATGCATATAATTAAATGAGAAAATATATTTTAGATGATTGACTTATTTGCGTAATGAATACTTGAAAACACACATATTTTTTTTTTCAAAACTCAAATCAAAAGTGGTTGGTAAAATAATTTATTATATAATTAGATTCTTAATTAGAACGATTGTGTAGTTTGAATATCTAAATGTGATTTATTGAGAAATGTTTAAATATTGTCAAACCTTTAAATTATTATATGGTGCACGAATTAATGTTGGTCGGTAACTCTTTAAATAAAATTTGATCAGCTCAAAGTTCTAATTTGACCTTTGAGAACAATTTATTTATTTATTTATTAAATTAGCACAAATCTCACCTACACACTCAACTTGACGTATCAGTAATATTGGGTAGATTAGGGCTGTTAAAAACCGAACGGAAGGCGATAATTCTAATGAGAAAAAAGTTATTGGTTTATCAATAATGAATTATTGGTTTAGAGGTTTTGATAACGATTTTAGATTTAAGATTTTCTTAAAGATGTTAATCGATAGTTCGATAATAAATTAATTAATTAATTATGTTTATACCATTTGGTACATAAAGTTTTTGACTTAGGGTTTAATTTCATACTTGTTGTCTAGACCTTTCAGTTAATTTAGAATGTGTCAGTATTTGCTTTTGAGCAAGATGCAATTTGTCAACTCATTTGCATGATTCATTTTGTTTATCAGTTGTCACTATATTTCTAAGTGATTTTCAATTATTATTTTTTTATCAAATCTTACCGGTTAAATTGATAACTGAACACATAACAATCAGGATAAACCGATAACTGATAAGTCAATATCTTAATGCTTTTATAACGATTTAACATCTCTACAAAATAATAATCGATAATTTAAATCAATAAACTTCAAAATTGAAATTAACCGGTTGATATACTGCTTTACACCCTTGGAATAATATATAGGGAATAATGGTTTGTCATGAAAATATCATTAGTTACCACTGCTGAGATTCATAAAATGCCTGTAAAAAATCAACATATATATGTTTCATTAGAAGAAAAAAATGCCAACAATAATATATTCAGTAAAATTCAATAGGTGGGTAAGTTTTGAAGCAAATAAAGCATACACAAATTTTATATCCATCTCGTAGAGATATAAAAACTGCTTCTGAAAGATCATTGACTCAAATATCATAATTTCAGAGTAGTATAAAGAAGGACACAAATTAACTCAGAAGTAAAGAAAATACATTAAATAATAGAAAAAACAATACATAATATTTAAAGAATAAAATAATAGCAATAAAAAAATAATAGAATACAAATAATTAAAGCACAAGGAACACATAAGAAAAATATATTTTATTAACTACTTTTAAAGCACAAGAAACACATAAGAAAAATATATTTTATTAAATACCAAGTAGAAACACATGAAAGGTCTGCTACACGCAATAAAAAGAAAAGAATCTTGGTTACACAGTTTGATAGTAGTAGTATTACTTTAATTTGACTCATCTCCTTTGATAAAATAACATGACCACATTATCGTATAATTCAAATAAAACTTAAACAAGTTATTCAGTCGAAAGTTTTGCTTATAAAAATAGGGAAAATGATAAATATATCCCCGAATTATCGTAAATGATATGTAAATACCTTTCGTCATACTTTTGGGACATTGGTATATATGTCGTCCAAAAATTAGAGCTAGCATATATGCCCTTCACTCTAACGGAAGACTAAATAGGGACATGTGACGCAACCTTATCCGTCGATCCGATATTTAATAAATGTCGCATCGATGGATAAAATTATGACACGTGTCCGCTAGTATAAACGGTATACATGGTATGGTTCTTGGACGGCAGAAGCACCAATGTCCTAAAAGTATGAAGGATGGTATCTGCATATCATTTACGATAGTTCAAGGATATAATTTTCCTTTTTTCCCTAAAAAAAATTATTTGTTTGATAAGTAAACTTTTATATTCCTCTTCTTAAATTATGTATATATATTTTTTTCGAGAGTTAAATTTATCTAGTTTTTTGTGTTAAATTGTATTAAATTTAATTTAATATTTTAAAATTTAAACATTCAAAAACTATATGCTTAATATTTCTTCCTATGTCGTTAAAATGAAAATATATACTTTTTAAAATATGAATAGAAGTTTATATAATTTAAATTTTGAGAAATTAATGGTCAAGCCTTTTAGGATTATTATATGGTGCTTGAATTAGTATTGGTCGGTGACTAGTTTAATAATAATTTGATCAAAAGCTCAAAGTTCTAATTTGACCTTCTACCGTCTTTGCTAGGACACATCGTTTTCATATTAATTTTCTTTTTTTAAAAAAAAGGAGATAAAAAAAATTAATTAGTATTCACAAATCTCACTATTTACAAAGTGACAAAAGTAAATCGTAATTATCCATTGTTCGAGGACAATAGTGACTAATCAATATGGGTACAATTTTGTTTCTTCATTCTTTTCTCATTATCCATTGTTCGAGGACAATAGTGATGTATTTCTCGAACTAAGATGATTTGAATTTAATCTTTTGGAAATTTGCGGACTATTCGAGATGTCTCTTTGAAGAAATGTAATACTATTTATATAGGTATAAGCTAGGATTTAGGATTAGAGTAACCTCTAAGAATTTAAAATCAAATATAGAGTCTCAATTAAAATTAAACACGTCTTGCAAAGTTTCATAAAATTTTCAATGTACTCACCTCACATACTACTAATTGATATTTTATTTTTAAATTTGTAACACATGAATTTGAGGCACCAGTAATAGTGTAGAGTGTATACTGGAAGAACATATATATTTTTTTTAATATATAATATATAGAGTATGATGATTTTAATGTGTCATTTAATTCCCAACAGATGTTTCATGGTTAAAAAAATAAATTGTTAAATACTAATTAGAACACGTGAAAGGTACGTTGCACGTAAGGGAAATTAATATAAAGTATAGGAATCTTGAACAAGTTTTCAACCTAATGTTAATAGTATTACATTGACTTGTATCCATTGATAAAATAACATGACAATAATATCATTAATTCAAATAAAACTCGAACAAGCAAAACACATGAAAGGTATGTAGACTTGTCTCATCATTGTTATATCTGCACACTTAAGTGGAGTCGAAATTTAAAATTTATGAATTCTAAATTTTAATCTCTTTAAGTTATTAAGTTTTGAATTAATAATCTATACATATTAAATGATTTTTTAAAACATGGATCAAGATTACTGAGTTCGACTGAATTTGTACTATAACGATTTGATTTCCGTTGTTAGTGAAAAGTCAATAGGGAAAGAATTGGGGCCAAAAAATTTTTGAGTAGTAACTTTGGATTTCCCAATCTAATCCAGATTTGGACGAAATCACGGTCGTTAAGGTGTAGGAAAATCTGATAGCAATTGGGTGATCTAATTATGATTTTGATCACATGAGCAGATAGCTAAGACGTTAAGGAATTTGTACGAATTTACGGAATTGAATATTCAGTTGAGTAGAACTCTCGGAATCGATCTTATCGTGAACGGTATTTTCTGAGCGTCGTTGGTTAAAGGTATGTTATGAAATGTGGGTCTTGGAATTATTAAAATAGCTCACTGATTTCGTGCAAGTCGTTGTGCCGGGATTTCTGCTGCCAGGGCGGGGTCGCTGTAGCGGGGTCAACATTATAAACCCTAAAAATGTTTTATTCTACACTTTTCAACTTTGAGAGCTAAGGAATGACCCCAGACGAGTTCTTAGCCTTTTTTCACCATTCTTGAGGTTAAAGGTAAAGTTTTAACTCCCCGAATCCATTTTTCGATTCGTAGAACTTAGTTTCTTGGGTAATTATCGATGGGGGAGGGTTTTGATATGTGATTTATGGTGGAAGAAACCCTAATATGGGATGGAGATCAAGGGTTTGGCCTAGGGTTGATAATGTTGAGTATAATTCGGGTAATTATGCCTCGTTTATTGATCCTTGCATTAATTGTATGTTTTTAGACCACGAACAAGCGGGAAGAATCCGGAAAGAGAAGATTCAAGTGCCTTAAGGGATTCAAGCTTGGATTCGAGGTAGGTGATGGGTGTGATTTCATGTTGGTGTGACATATGTTTGTAATTGCTCATTATAATGCATGTATGTATACAAATGTTGTAATATTGATCACCCTAATCGTAAATGAGGATAATTGAATAATTGTATGCCATGAATCACCTCTTATTGTATGATTGTGAGAATATACATTGTGATTGTGATTGTGGTTTGTTGATTGGATCGGTTGTCACATTCCATCATAAACATTGGATCAGTTGCCACGTTTCGGCATAAACATTGGATAGGTTGCCACGTATCGGCATAAATATTGGATCGGGTACCACGTACCGATACTCTAACAGTTTGGGTGTGAGTACTATGAGAGGATTATTGAATTGGGTTCCATGAGAGGACCATTGAATTGTGTTGTGTATCTACTTGTGATTATTACGTTCATATCTAATGATGATAGATATTGGAAGATTGTATGCTGCTCTAAATTGATAACCAATGTGTATTATTGAGACTGTGGGATGCTACATTGATCCTGAAAAGATGAGTAATATTGTATATGTTCGGTATATGCCTGTTTTATAATATTATGGTTACTTGTATGTGTTTCACTTATTTGGATAGCCGTGTGATCCTACCAGTACACTGTGGTTGTGTACTGATACTGCACTTGCTTGTTCTTTGTTGAGTACAGGGCATCTTCAGGCGGCTATTGATAGAACTCAGCTAAGTGACAATTGAGCGTGATCGGATTCAAGGGTGAGTCAGTTCTTTTAGGCTGTCATGGATCTCACTTGTTTAAGTCTATTCTTTTTGGACTTAGACTATTTGTTTAAGGTGTTTGTTTAGTTTCGGGGTTGTACCCCTTGTTAACAGATTTGTCATTAATAGAGTTTTGGTACAATGGCTGTCAGGTTCTAGGGGTTAAATTTCAGCATTAGTTTGGTTAGTTGTTTGTTAAAATCTTGAAGTTTATGGGGACTCTATTTTTATAGTCATTTAAACTTGTTTTCGTATCTTTAAATGCCTTAGTTTTCATAAAATTGTTTGTTTGGGTTGTAGTAATGGTTCTCCCACCGGAGGGTTTGTGTGGGTGTCAATTACGATGGTCTGGGTCATGACAAAGTTGGTATCAAAGCCCTAGGTTTGTTGCTCATTGTACCAAAACGAGTTTAGTAGAGTCTTACGAAACGGTACGATGACGTCCGACTTTTCTTCGAGAGGCTATAGGACTTGAGGAAAAACTCACTTATTTCTACTCCTT